>NW_017279009.1:1483603-1537431 GCF_001594065.2 Cyphomyrmex costatus | reverse complement strand
TGTATACATACATTATATATATATATATATATTGAGTTTTGTTGCGTTTTCTAAAATATATAATCAAATATATATAATAGATTAATTGTACATATAGCTGCCAATCCGATTACTTCCCAAAGTTATAGTATTGTACCACATTGAAAGTGTAATCCATTTGCAAGAGAAATAATCATGCAGATTTCAAAGTGCCCAAGTGTTCAAAGCCTAACGTGGCTAGTATTACGTATATAATATACATTCATACATTATATGTAAAAATGTATATGTAAGAACGGATTGTTACTAGCCGTGTTAGAAACGAAATAGAGTGAGAAAAAACTTATATTATCTATGACTTTTTTTAGTAATGCGTGCCGTATAAAAAATAAGAAAATAATCTGTCTAATATTTGTAATATACATATATCCACACACACACATATGTATGCATACCACACATGTATATACATGTGTGCATACATATATGTATACATACATTACCAATGGTTCTATATATCTCTTTGCGAAAGATATACATATACATATATATATTGCATTATATACATTAAACATATATATGTGTATATATATTATATATATATATATCTCACATGATTATAAAAATATCTATAATATATTAAAGCGCTTCATTGATTTGTAATAAAGTGCATGCTATTATAATAAAACTTATATAATTAATGTTTGTATTACAAATTGTTATTAGAAATGTTTCATTGTCATTGAATAAATTACTGTAATTGATTCAAATTATTCTGTTAATATGCACATATCGTTGATATATTATTGATTTATATTCATACCTGTTCTCATGATAATTGTCTCTTGAAAAGGTACAATATAAAATTATATTGCAAAATACATTTTTAAGCAATAAACGTTTCTTTTTATTATTATTAATTTCATAAATGATACAGTTACATTTAACGAGTATTATTAAAGTGATTAATTATGGTACTTTTTATGCATTTTATTATGTTTTGAATTGTTTCTATCCTTATGGCAGTGTTTAACTTTTTTCTTTCTATTATGACGATCCTTATGTTTATCATGTTTAGCATTTCTATGGTAGTTGTGTTTGTCATGACTCCGTTTCCTTTTATGTTTGTAAATCTTATAAATATTCTCTTCTTTAAAGTCGGCTTTTTTCCTTTTTTTTTTGTCCCTCTTGGAATGAAAATCTTCCGAGTCAATACTGCTACTACTACTACTATCACTGCTACTACCGCTACTGCTACTACTACTACTGCTGCTGCTGCTGCTGTTGGTGTTAGTATTACTACTATTACTACTAGACTTCTTATTACTGCTTCTTATCTTTTTTAATCTTCTTTTATCTTTTTTAAGTTTCTTTCTTTCTAAAAGCTGTAATTTCCTATAAAAATAAATTCTCTTGTTTAATCATCAATTTATAAATATACTTTATATATTATGATTCAGTAAGAGAATACTCCAATATTATGTAGTTGAATTAACTTACAATAATAATTTTTTCTTTTCTTTCTTTGATAGAGATTTTAAAAATAACAATTCTGATTGTTCCTCGTCTTCAGAAACCATAAGATGTTCGTGTTCTGGAACTCGTAAATGTTGTTGTGCATCCAATGCAGATCTATAATATAAAAAACTAATAGCATAAAAAACTTATATGCGCTGCCAATACTAATTTATTTTTGATATAGTTTATTTAACAAAACTAATTTAAATACTATATAATACAACACATGAAAATAACACTTGTATTTACTTTTTCAAAGCTAGACCATCTTCTCGCATTTGTTGCACAAGAGTCATAGTGTCTGGGGCAGATGGCGTCTGCGAATTATTTGCCATTACAACACTCATTGCTTGACTGTACAATGGACACTCCTTATCTAAAAATATTTTTTATTTCACTCAGCTGTTGGCAATATCTAATGTGTAACATGCTTGGTAAATTTCTTGTTAAAGTTAATGTTAATAATTAATGAAAGATCATGAAAATTTGCTTGAAATTTTGGGATAATCAAGACTATTACGTTCTTTATTGAACAAGAGATATCAACCAAGGATTTTGGTAAATTCGATACTGTGAGACATTGTGAATTAATTGTATTATAACTTTTTATATACAACTGATAAAGACTCTCTTCTGTAAAGTTGAAACTAGTTGAAACTCACTTGAAATTTTAATGAGTTTAACACATTAAATTTTATAAATATCAATACTCTATATTGTCTTTGGTCATTTTTTATTATTAAAGTTATATCATAAAAATATTTGATTATCAACATTTGTTTAAACATATTTGTATCTTACTGGCTAAAATTTTAATATACCTGTATTTATGTGTCCCCATTTATGACATTTGATACACCGTACATTTCTCACTTGTATACCAAAGGGTTGATCACGAATTTCACTATCCCCTTTGCAGTAGCTCTCTCTTGGAGCATTATATTTCCGCTGCCATTCAAACTTGTACTCAGGCTCGTTGTCTTCCTTTTCCCGCTCTTTCTTTGCTCCGGGAGGTGGTTCATACATAAAATTGACACTAAGTTTATCCTTACTTTCTTTGCTGAGTAGCGCCCTGAAAGAAACTTTGCATTAAGAACAAAACTGCACGTTACATGATATTTTTACGTTAATTACTTGTTATTATGAAGATCTTGCTCCTTCTCATACTGCACTCGCAGCTCCTCCTGTTTCTTCTTGTATGCCTCTGCTTGTTGTTCTGCCATCCATACCTGATAGAACAATATGCATTTAACACAATGATTTGCTTACAAAGATATAATAAGAGAATTAAAAATATTCCGTTATCGTAAAAAGAGGTTAGACCACATATTCGTACTCGCTTCAAATTGTCTCGTGATGCCGGATGAAAGAATTTTTTGCACATGTAATTATTGAATCCCTTTCCCATCTTTAAAAATTTCTTCTCACAATTTTAGATAGCAATTTTGTTAAAAAAAATAACGTAATACGCAATACTCGACACACAACGCAAATTTTCAATCGTCTCAACTAGTCTAACCTGACAGGTCTGACTAGTTACCATCGGTCATCACTGTTCATCACCATCATCGACTTTATGAATTTTTTTTCTTAAGTTGCAAGCGCTGATCCACGCTTCATTTTAAAAGGTATAATTGCAATATAGCGTAGCCAATCGGATTCGTTAGGTTACTTTGTTTTTTGGTGTACAAACATGAACGTACGAAGTACCTGAACGGAACGTGTGTGAAATATCCTTTTTAATTGAACGGAGTAAAGTCCAAAGAGCAGTGAAGGGTGAGGGGAAAATCCAAAGAAGTGAGAAGGTCGGGATACTTATTATGAAAATGTTCAGAATGGATTCCGATCGGAATTAGTGACCCCTTTAACACCGAACGCTCGATACGCGTACCTAACTAGTGACTTTCTAGCAAATTATGTTAATTTCAGCAATGTATTTAAAAAATGATATACTAAAGCGATACAATATGCATTAAAATGATTAATGAAATACATATATCACGTATATGTTTACATGTATCGCTGAAATTAAAATAATTCAATAGAAAGTTACTATAGTACACCTTATCAAACTAAACCGTAAACTAGGCCATTAATACCCATTTCCACCAATGTAGACCTTAATCTCGATTCAATTTGCTCTACTTTCTTTTCTAGTTTTAAAAATTAGAAAAAGAAACAATAAGTTAAACCCACATCTACTTTGGTGGAAACGGGCATGAAAGAGCTTTCATTGAATATCGTTCGTAGCTAATCGTTCATCGCATCCAGTGTGTAGAACCGTCACATTAACACAAAAAAGTTTAGTAACAATTCTAATCCATCAAACAAAAAATTGTTATTTAGGAAATAATCGAGAAAAAACATCAAGTCAAAAATCGATTTTTTTTTTAAATAATTGTCAAAATAATTGAATGTGAATCGCCTATCCCTACTTTTACGGAGGCGCGAACCATGTAATCAGATATAAAAGATACATCAAGATATACATTTTATACATCACGGTTCTGAACTGTTCTAAACGCAATTCGATATTAAGTCGGATTTGATTGCGTGCTGTTTAGCAGAAAATTTTGAATCATACGTTGTTAAAAACCATGAAAATTAATGAGAAGAATATGGTAGCATTTGCAACCTCTGCAACGCCAGTAGATCGTGAAGGTTGGTTGAATAAACGTGGAGAGCTAAATCGTGGATATCAGAAGCGATGGTTTGTTCTCAAGGGAAATATATTATTCTATTTTGATCGCCGCGGTGACAAAGAGCCAGTAGGCATGGTTGTGCTCGAAGGCTGTACGATTGAACTGGCAGAGGATGAAGAACAGTTTGGCTTCAAGATAGTTTTTCATGGACCAAACAACAGGAGTTATGTTTTAGCTGCAGAGTCTCAGGTAAACAGATGTTCTAATACTCTATACTTGTGCTTAGTAAATGCAGTTTGATGACAGATAATGATATTTAGGAATCTATGGAACAATGGATGAAGGCGTTGGCATGTGCCAGTTATGATTATATGAAACTTATGGTGACAGAATTGCAACGTCAATTAGATTCTGTGGAAGAAGAAACAGCTTCCACACCTGTTCAACAATCTCCTAAAGCTCCACCAAGACAACGACATAATCCATTCAATAGACCAGATTCTCATCATCGTTCTCAGAGTGTTAGATCAGCGCCTGGTAGAACTGAGAACGTACCTAGGACTAGAATAACTTTTCGTGAGCTTCATACAGCATATGGCAGACGAATCTTAGCAGATCTGAATGCATGGAGACATGCAAAGAAAAATGCAGAGGCACCTCTAATAACTCTCTAACTTTGTATATATTTTGTAGATGATTAAACAAAGTACACTTCGACATTGTAAATAATCTACGAGACTTACCGGCTTATAAAGTTAACTGTACATTAATATGGAGAATTAATCAAGAAAGTAATTAGTATTATATTAAGTATGTGTGTGTATATATATATATATGAGCACATGTGTATGTAAAAATACAAAATTAATTTATTTAAATAAAAATAGATTTGTTTTATAAAATATGAAACTGTTTATTCTGTAGAAAATTTTCTAAATACTTTTTAATTCTCGATAGTAATTGATTGCTGCTAAGATTATTATGACAGATATAAAACATATTAGCATAATAGACAAAAACAAACAAAAAATGATAAAAGGAACTGCAAGATGTTATACATTTTTTTTTTTCTGTACAAGTATCACATCTTTTCAATTCTTTTGATTATCATAGACGTTGTGAAAAAGATAAAAACACAGATTTTTACAACAGTGTATGTATGTATGTATACATACCTATATACACTCACACATGTTATATTTTTTATATTATACATTATACAGTAACTTGAAATTTATTATTTACATTTTAATTAGATGATAAACATAAGTTTGCGAACATTTTGTTTACCAATACTACGAGAAATAAATTACTATGGTTACATAAGTCATCAAATGTATAAATTACTTAAATTTAAACACGCTTTTTTTCCTTGCGTCCCCAGGAAGATGTCTGGTACCTAACAAAAGGCGAGCCTTATCTTCTTCCTGTGGTGTAGATTCCTCGGGTGGTCCTCTTGGTTTTATTTGCAATTTTTGTTTAATGGCTTGGCTTAGTATTACACGCCTGGAATCGCTCTTCATGGCCAAAAGCAGATCGAGCCATGTCCATGTCACATTATGGTATTCCAAAGTCGGTATGACCAGCGCAAAGTCACGTACGTCTTCAAGATTTTTTTCTTTGTTTCCCTATATACAAAAATAGTATTGGATTTTTTAAAATAATTCGTAAATAAAAGTAACAAATATTTAATTTTTTTTTCATCTCAAAATGTTACCTTGTATGATACACGAACAGGTACTTCCGGTATTTTAATATATATAAACAATTTGTTCTTGTCTGCTCTTTCCTTCATTTTCTCTACATCGTCTCTCCTCTCGATGGGTACGTAGAAGGATGAATCACGTTGTGGTGCTGGTGCTTCTTCTATGCCTTCTGGATCTCTCTCAGGGAAGCAAAATTTAAGCATAGTATTGAAGAACTTTTTTGTTAAACCTGTGCGAAGAAAAATGAAATACGATTCAAATTTAATATAGGAGGAGACTCCGCTGTATTTGACACAAGCTATACATTTATTTACCTATTGTAAGAGGCACTACATTGATTTCAAAATGTTCCTTCACGGAAATCCCTGCTACCGGCGCCTTTTCTCTGCAAAAGACTCGAAGAGCTCTTTGTCGGTCTACAGGCATGTTGCTCTGTAACTCCGTGGGTACAAGTACTTCCGTATAAATCTGATTTGGTAGTAAATTTGTCATCCGGACGTATCCCAGCTCCAGTAGATGTTCCACCGAGTCATCGGTCTTACTAGTTTTCGTGTAAAGAAAATTTGTTAAAATAAGATCAGCGATACCCAACTGACCGTCCGCATCCGTTAGCCTCCATTGTGCGTGTTTAAAGCAAATCTCGGCTACCCTGGCTACTGCGGCCGGCTTGTCTTTAAGCGTAGTTGACGCCGTCGCTGGCGCAGTGGTTTCTTTGTAACAACTCAACATGACGTCCAATTCCTCCGCCTTGGCACCAAGTTGTTCTTTGCATTCAAATACACTCGCTTCCAAACGTTCCATCTTAGTCAGTAATTCTGGACTGGACTCGTCAGCCAGTGCTTTCTGCACCAAGTATGTTTCGCGTTCCAACCGTCTCAATTTTGCCACCAAACCGCGCACCGTGTTTTGTAATTGCTGTATCGGTCTCTTTTGATCCTCGACGGAATGTAACTGCAACTGGAATCTCATCCTTTGCAATCTCTCCGAGGCCTCTTTCCGCCTCGGTTCCACATATAGTAACAAATTGTTGACTATGTCCAGGATCATCGCATATTGCAATGAATTGGTGCACACATCTAAATCATGATGCATCAAGGTAAACGCGTCGGCTGCGGTTAGATCCTTCCTCTCCCAGGGGCTGACTTCTTCTCTAGGCGGAGCTGGCACTTGGTCTACAGAGCCCACATCTAAGGTCTGCCCGTAACCAACATAGAAGAATTCACACTTGCACCGGGACACTATGCGTTGCAATTGATGCTGTGGACCGCCGCCGCCTCCCACTGTCTGACTGACCACACCGCCGACGCTCTGACCAGATCCCACCAAAGCCGGAACGTCCGGTAGACCGGCTATGATAGTAGAATCTTTCTCCTAAAACACAGTAAAATACACAGTAATGTACAGCTTGCTCTGTGCACAATACCGTTTACGTTCCACGTAATACTAACGTACTTGAATATTATCCAATGTCAGCCACATGATATTGTCATCTATGTTGTCGTCGATGTTCGCGCTTACAGTAGCGTAATATTGCATGCATTCTAACGAGCCAACCCAAGTCGTTTTCGGAACGAGAGATCGCTCCTTCCAAACCGGATGGTGAACTCTCTGTAGTATTTCCGCTTTGGCTGCCGAGAGAATCACATATCCTCGAGTTTCGATGCCCTTCAACAGCACTTGACTGTTTACTAGAGCAACTGAAAAGAATTTTATCTATTAAATTTTTCGTTTTTTTAACTTATGCCCTTGTCCTTGTTTCAAACAATCTTTCGCTTCACGCAAAAATCATTTATTAGCATCTACGGATAATGTTTTTACATAGAGGACGAGACGTTAAGTATTACATACTTAGCCAATTCTTATGCAAGACGTCGTCTTGGTGACACGCCGCTAGCCCGCGCAGTTGCTGTCCTCTAGTTTGCACCGACAAATCGTCGCTGAAAGCCACTGGTTTGTTTGTGGCCTCTGCTATCAGTCTCTGCAACATTCCCGCCGCCTCGCCTTGTTGCGGTTTCACGGAAGACGACGGCGTTACGACTTGCGTGGAGGTACCTTGTTGATCGACCACAATCGGTCTGCCAGCACGGTTTTTATGTGGATTAAGCGTCGAGCTGTTGTCCCTGTGGAAACCCTTTAGCGTTGCAGTCGACAGATTCTTTTTTAGTTGCTGCGTCTTGATAAAGGAGTCGAAGAGAGCGAAGGCAACATCACGATTGGTCTTGGTCCAGGCGCCGCGTAGGTCGTGCACGACCAATCTATGAATCGGCGTGTCGCCACTCACCCCAGCAACCATCGCCTCTCTGCCATAGCTAACACGAGCCACGCTCAAGCAGTAACATTTCTCGACAGGCTGACGCAGCGATGCGCTTTCCACTTCGTCTTCCTGTAGTGCGCTTTTCAGCCAAATCTCGGCGTCGCTTAGTTCGCAATTCATATATATGATGGACCATTCTGCCCGCGGTCGATGGATCAGCCCATCATCAATCGGATGTAATGCAAGATTGTGCTCCGAGCTGCAGGCGACTCGACCGCCGGTCACCTCGAAACCTCTCTGCATTGCGAACGACATCCAGTAGTTGACGTGAAAACGATGGAAAGCTAAGGTCAGCCGAACCTTCCTGTAATGTCTGCTGAGTTGTTTTTTCCTGGGCCGAATGTTTTTGAACAATGGACCTTTTCTTGTGGGCCTCGTCGCGCCTGACAAAATTAATTTCAAATTCTCGAACCATCTCAACGTGCTGCCGTAGAGTAGTGCCGTTGGCGCACTAGTTAACGTAGGTGAGCCAGTTGGCTTGGTTTCCAATGAGAGGCTAACGTTCAAGTTCTGAGAGCGGAACGCCCTAAACGAATCGTGTTCCTGATTACTTGAATATTCGGGTAATCGATCTGGGGCGCAGGGTACAGCGGCATGATGATCACGCGGATCACCTAGGCATACCCATGCTAATTTAACGCTCAATCTGACGTTAGGCAAATGTAATAATCGGCAGTCATCGTATTTACTAGCTGTACGCACATATACATCGAGATCACCCTTAATAATGATCTTTCCTTGTGTCCAGTCGAGCTCTAGTCCGGTCCATGTGAGCTCCATCTCTTCTGTCGTGTTATATGGATCCAAAGAGCCATGCAATAGTACTGTCAGCTGTTTTACACAGAGCGTCAGTCTACCATGAAGAGCCAGTCGCATTTTATCCCAGAACGGTAACGGTGGACTCGGATCTCTCGACGGATGAAGGATCTTTTCGAAACTGAGATTACACTGCGCTATCACCGGCTCCCAGCATGGGCCGAACGCATATCGAAATTTATCAATGTCCCAATTGAGATCGTGATAATACTTAAGAGATGTCATTCCTCTTTCCACCACTATATCCTCCCAAGGCGCACCGATTTCAATTCTAACAGTTCTCTTCGCTCTCGGTGGTGCTAAAGCTTCTGCCCCGGCTAATCTGCCCCATACATTCAAGTTTTCCACCAGAAGCAGTGGCTGCGGGAAATCGCGAAGTTGGAGCTTCCACTCGGCGCATTTCAAACTGATACCGCGGACCCACACGGCGTTGAATTCCAGACCATCCTCAGGCCAAGGTGTTTCCGAGTCCATCTCCCGGAGTGCTCTCACCGCCTTCTCCGTACCATTTATCGATGGATCGGCTAAGGCTAAAATCTCCAAATCCAACATAGTCCAGGCGAATAATCGAGTCCTCGCGGGACTCGCTCGTTGCATTTGTTTCCATCTCTGCACATAGATCTCTGCGTTTTTCTTATTTAAGCTGGCGTATAATTCTTCGACTTTTCCTTGCGGTAACAACAAGTGCGCGCGGCAAAGTTCCTGTACCTTGGTATCCAACATCGCCTGTCGTTTCAAGCTCTCTTTGTACTCGTCCTCCAGTAGCTCGTAATTGTCGCGCAGACGTACCTCAAATGGATCATCGCTGAGCTCGAATGTCCATTCTTTGATTTTGACGATGAAATCACAGGGCAAAAATTCTTGTTTAGGTATGCTCGAGGAATGAATTTCTTTCAGCCATTTTCTAATGCTAAGTAATTCATTTTGTATCGCGTTTGTAAACTGATGCTCATACGGAAAACAAATTTTAATGGAATCGATGTTCACTGCCCAGCACTCATTCCAATCCAATACAAAACCCTCGTTACTTTGTCTTTCTGCTCGCACTTCTGCGTTATCGACTATTCTAATCAATTCAAAACCTTCGATCATAATTACATCAGCCATGTCTAGGGTAACTCGAACGTAGGTAAGCCTCCATTCACCCTGCGACCAACGCAGTTGATCGGACGTCAGTATTAGGAAATGTTTAGTAGAAATATCTATCGAGACGGTAATTCCACCTGTGGCTAATAAATCCAAAACGCGTTTCTTTTTCTGCACTTCTGAAAATAAACTGACAGTGACTATTCTGCGTTATTATTTGTCAGAGTAATTATACTAAAATATTGACTGCGATCAATTCCTAGCATTAATTCAATGATACCTTCGATACGAGTCACACTCATTTCTTTTTTGATAATAGATCTAAAATCTTCAGACTCCACCCAGAATTGCAATAAGCGAAGATGTAAATTCGGACTCCATGCTAAATTAGTTCCATCAAGACTTATGTTTACGGCGTCAGAACTAATTGCAGCTTTGCACTTTCGTATTGCCAGAAACGGATGTGTTAAAGCTTGTGCATGTTGGCACATGATTGGCTCGTTTTTGTTGAGAGTTATTGCACTCATACCTTCTGCTACGCCTATAAATCGCTTTGCGTTTTGTTCCACAGTCGCCACATCCAAACGCATCATTATAGATACTGAAAATAAGTGCGCATAACATGAAAAAGAATTCTTTTTGTGATAGTGTGACATTATTAGATACTCACGTTCGTTTTCTGCGATAAAGAATAGATTACAGTTTGTTGCTTTAAGATTCAATTGGATAGAATTGCATGATATATCCTTCTTTTTTTCCATTGGTTGACGATACTTATTATAAGACCTAGAATTATTTTTTACAATTATTTCACTTGCGCGCTATATTTTTCAGTATTTTAGTATTAATATCGCATAAGTAAATGATTTTATTATTACTTGTAAGCTTGCTCAAGAAATTTCGCAAGCTCTAAACTCCATTCTGTTACAAGAGCGTCAACTGCAATTCCTATGGCATTACTACGAGTTGTCGCTAACAATACTCCAATAGAAAGTGGACTGCCCCATTGATGAGAAGTTTCGGAGATGTTGTTATTGGCGCCATTTAATGCACAATATAAAGATTCGACGACCAATTCTGTATTTAGATTTTTGGTTTTGTCTGTTACAGAAAATATGTCGCGGAAATTAACGATTCAGTTCATGATTTATTTAGGCAAAAGTAAGAGGAAAAGTCCAGCCCACCTGTAGACGAGTTCAGGGCAAATTTCATATGTGCAACGCCACAAGATGCTTCTTGAACATCCGGTAATTTTATGTTCAACGAAGAATCATACAGCTCGGTATTTAATGCTATTTCAAAACTTGGTAATCTATCTTTTAATGATATGTTGCTAACAGGCTTTGAAATGTCATTCTCATTACTGTACAGCAACAGTTCCCAGTCCCTATGATCATACAGTATTGAAAGATTATTCAATTGTATGTCAACACATAATATATTCTCCTCCATCTGTAGAAAATTGAGCATGAGCAAGTGTGATAAAAAATTTTCATTTTTTTCGTGTCGTCTACATTCACACGAATGTTATCAATTCTTACCTTTGTATCGATCGACAGCGAATGTAGAGTTAAAATAGGAACCTTTCCACGGACGCACAAACCATCTAGGCTTACAGTAAAATTCAATCGTGTCCTACTAGCTTGAAACTTTGCATGAACTTGAAGACTTCGTAAGGTACCTTCCAAACCTACCATATTACTATCCTCTCTACCAGCTATTACCAACAAATTACCAACTTTCAAAGTAAAATCCTACAAGTATACAGAGATAGTGTGATTAATAATATTTTTTACTGCTTATTTACAATCAAGAGACTTACTTTTGGCAAAATAGGTGCTATTCTAGTCATTAAGTTATTAGAGGAATTGTTATGTACGTTGCTGCATGTACAAACTGTAGTACTTGGCGAACTTATATCTCTCAAGAACTGAATAAGACCTGTACCGCCAGATCCTTCAGTTTGCGTCACTCCAATACATAATGTCTATAAATTAGATCCCACTTGATTCCTTTTAAAAATTCCTTAATTCAATAATCAGATTTACTTATTAAAAATCTGTTTACTACTATAAGGTATAAAATAGATTTCGTTTATAATTTTAGTAACAAAACAGACTTTTTGTTATCAAAAGACTATATCTTTTCCTTTGTCAATTTTTAAATGTTGTAACAAGAGCTCAATGATATACCTCAACCGAAAGTTCTCCTTGAGCTTTAAACGTAGCTTCTACCGTTCCAGCAAATGTTATTTGAGAGAGACATGCATCAGAAGCATGTCGTAATAGTTTCATAGTTCCACCAACAATAGAAGCAGATGCTAATAGTGTGCGTGCACCATGTACAATACTACCATCCAAACTTAGACTTTCTGCATTTCCATTAGCCAACCATCCATTGCCAAGAGCCAGTAGATTAATATTTTCTACATGCACAGCTGTGAACTGAAATGAATCAATATATATATATATATATATATATTGTTTTTTTATGTGAGTGTATACATAGTTAGTGTCAAATTTGATAGTACATAGAAAAATATGATAACTTGAAACTTTAGTATTGTACATGTACCTGGACACATTTTATTATAATTGGAGGTATTTTCTTGTTTCGAAAATCTAATAACTCATTGGACTGCTTTATCTTACATGTTGGACCAACTGGAATATCCTTATTTATTCTGACATCCCTCATAACGACAGCTAACAGTTTTGCTACATCGCTACTAAGTAAACTGCTTCGTATGCTTATTTCTTCAATTTGCTAAAATTAAGTATTGCTTTTATATCACTTTATATTATAATGCATTTATACAGTGACTTGAAACACTCACCAATGTAAAGCCATTTTTAGTTACATTAACATCACGGAAGATAAAATAAGGTACAGATATGTGGCCTACTCGTAAATGAATTTTATAACGACGTTTCACTATCCATGCCAACAGCCTTGGTACGACTCTGTTGAACAATCATGATATACAACTACTTCATTCTAAGATAACATTATTTTTCAATTAATTTCGACACACTTACCGAGTAAAAAAACAATAAAGAATTAAAAAGACTATGCAGAATGCAAATAACCCAGTCATACTTTTGAAATATAATTAAAAACAAATTGTTTCCCAACAAAAAATATAATTTATCTATCCAAATGATATTACACTCTGCGAACGTAGTTAAATATTTCGCACTTATATACAATTTATTTTTACAGTGTATTTATAACCAAAAAAATTAGACAAGAGAGTTCTCATTCAAAGAATAACATGAGAATTCCTTCTTCTTTGTATTTTCCGATGGATTTATGTTCCACTCATGGTGAATTTGCGCAAAGTGTTTACGAGTTTGGTGACACATTTTATGAACTATAATAAACCCAATCGATAATACAGGAAATTCTGGAGTCTACTGTCGATAATGTCATAACTTTTAGCCCTATTGATAATATAGTAATTTCAGAGTAAAAAAATTCAGATTAAGAAATTTCCTAACCTGAAGTCGTCAAATTTAAAATTTAACGATTATTAATATCTCAATTCTTGGGACAGAGCGACGCTTATTTCTGCAACATTTTTTCATTTCATGCAAAAACACGTCGAATAACCTCAATTTTATTGATTTTTGAATGTAGTAGCCAAATTAAATAATTATATCAACTATATATATCCTTTTATTTGATTGAACATGTTATACATTCACATATCTAGTAGTAGGGAATTTTCTTTGATAAATATTTAATTCCATACTTTTTTTACCTGATCATTAAAACTACCTTACAACACAATATTGTTTAACGATACAAATGATCAGCATGGATATTACTAGCAATTTCAGATTCCCACTTATCTCCATTATTTAGAAGCTTTTCTTTGTTGTATAGCATTTCCTCATGAGTTTCAGTGGAAAATTCAAAGTTAGGACCCTGTAAAATAATTCATTTATTAATATAAAATAAGTTTGTTTCGACATTACTCATTCCAACTATTGTCACGTTATTAACAGTAGCATCTACCTCAACAATAGCATCTACTGGACAAGCTTCCTGACAAAAGCCACAATAAATACATTTCGACATATCGATATCATATCTTGTAGTCCGTCGAGATCCATCTGCCCTTTCTTCTGCCTCAATTGTAATAGCTTGTGCAGGACATATTGCTTCACATAATTTACAAGCAATACATCTTTCTTCCCCAGAAGGATACCTAAAAAATCCTCAAAAAATTCAATAAATTTACCGTTTAAATATTTTGTATTTGGAAAAATGTATTGTTTTTTCTCTTTATATTATAACATTAATGCTAAACCACAAGATAAATGTCTTAAAAATATAAAAGTTATATATTATCTTATTCTATAAATTGTAATTTACATTTAAGTTATACTTTATTAATTATTATCACATATAAATCATACTAAAATATCAAAATAAACATAATATATAAAAAGATTTAGAAGATAATATATTTTTGGTTTATGTATCTACACGTACCTCCTTAAAGCATGTTCTCCTCTAAATCTAGGACTCAAAGGTCCTTTTTCAAAAGGATAGTTTATCGTTGCTGGTTCTCTAAATATATTTGACATAACAATTCCCATTCCTCGAAAAATTTCAAGAAAAAGCATATGTGTACTTGCAGCTTCCATAATATCTGTCCAGTTTTTATCCTTATCTTTGTTTACATAGTAATATTGGCTTCGACTCAAACATATGTTTATACCATTTGGTACAATCCTAAGGAAACCTGGAGCTGAAACATTTATAATTCTTAAAATTGCTATTACTACTTATTGTAAATATTAAGAAATTCTTTTTATTACAAATTCAACAATTTTTTTTATAAATTAACAATCTAATTAAATATATTAAAAAAATAAATAAGAAAAAACATTAAAATTTGTGCATTGTTCAGGATCAACTAATGTACTAATTAAAATGAATATAAAGCATTACATTCCAATAAAGAGGCACAAAGAGTGCAGTAAGTCAACGTAAATCAATATAAGTCGTTTATTATTTACTAAAGCCAAAAAAGATAGTGGTTTATGTCACTAAATAGAAAACATTCAAAAGAGAAAGAGAACGAATAGAAGAAACAATTAAAATCAGTTTTGTCACAAAATTCATATAAATTACCATACCGATTTTTCCGGTTCGCGCAATTATCTGTAAAGGCCCCATCATTGTTACTCTCGAATTTTTTTAAAAATCAGAGGATTGATCATTCACGCTCGTCTACAAGTTTTGTTAGAAGATAATCATCACGACACATTGACAAAATCAGCTGTAAATTGCGTATATACAAGCGTATATATACTAGTGCGGTAATCACAGACTACGTTTACACGGTTCGATTTATGCCGAAGTTATGACATCGATTTTATGAAACTAGCCAATCACAGTCACTCAATTCTTCAGAGAAATAGTTATGATTAGCTAATTTTATGACATCGATATTTTAATTTGGGTGTAAATTAAACTATGTGCATTGCACTGAGCGCTCATTAGCGGTTATCGTATTGTAATTTTATACAGTTGCAAAGCTGCTTTTCCTGCTGAATGGAGCCAATAAGATTTGGAACACAGTTTCGCAATTGTAAATCGAGCTTAAGATCGTAAGTAAATGAGCAATCGAATGTTTTGAAATGGGACAATGCAATTTTGATTATAATTATTTGATTTATTCAAGACCTAGATCATGTAATTGCAATAACCAATCAGAACATTTAACAGCAGTCGCATTCTCTTATATATCTAGGACATTTATCTTACGGCAGCTGTTTTTTGATTGATCAAGGATACAAACACGACGCAGACGCGATCGCTAGTGTGAATTATACAACTAGATGCTTGCAGAAAAGATTTATAAGTGTTTCGCTAGATGACGCGGATTGACAAACATATGAACACATCTTATGTATGTTGAGATGCAAAAGACCAAGCAAGAAACAGCAGTGACAAGTGACGTTTATCTGTTTCGGACAATTATCGCTGGAGAATCGTTTGCAAAATTTTTAACAGTAATCTATGTTGATCAATGTTGATATTAATCTCATAATAAAAAACAAATTACTTATCTGTATAATAAGCTTGTAAACTTTGAACGCTGTGCATTACTTTAAAGAATTTAATAGGATGCTACTTGGGCGAATAACATATATTTCTTATTTTATATTTGATTTGTATTGAAACGTTGTTAAAGCAGACGATCGCTCAAATACAGTGATATCTAATATTCTTCAAAGGTGACTCTTTAGTACTCGAAGAAAATTTTCGTGTTTCAAACATAAAGTGAATCAACTTTATATGTTCCAGTTGTAAAGATGACTATATCAAAATAATGTGCCATATTTAATATAAATACAACTTTTTAATATTAAGAAATCAAGAGAGAGGGAGAGGGAGAAAGAAAGAAAGAATAAAATCCAAATAGGTAAATAATAAAATATAATCTTATAAGAATGGATATATTTAGTAATTGAACACAAAGCATTACATATGCTAGTATTGAGTTTACATTATAAGGTATTTTGCTTGATATTTATCTGTATTTACTTGTCATGATTAATGAAAGCAACTCTAAATTGCTCAAAGAATTTGTTGGTAAATGGAAAGTTAAAAGTGAGTTATTATATGTGTATGTATATGCATTATTATCCTTGGTATTATTTTCGAAGATATTTTCTTTAGAGATGCCAAAAGATTTGTAGGTTTTCACCATATCATAATCCATTGTTAATGCTAATGTTTTGTGAACTTTACTGTTTACTTAAAGGAAAACAAAGAACACATTGATAATCAGTATTACTGCACTCTTTATTTTGATGGAACAAATGACAAGATTTATGAAATGTTGCATTAATAATGGATCACTACATAGTAATAATCTTCATATCCTGAATATTATTATACATTTATACAAATATTAAATGTAAACATATTTTCAACATTTGTAGAGAATAATCTAAAAATCAATTTTTTACAATTTTTATATAAGTTCTTATCTTCTTGAACCAATCGTCATATAGCAATTAATTTATATTTCTTCTGTGAATGTAGAGACTATATAGAAAAATAAAATTATATATTTATTTGTTAGGTATATTAAAACATTAATAGCCAACTTTGATCTGTGGATTAATACAAAGTTTTGAATGATGTTTTCGTCTGGCCTTAACTGTAACCTCTCCTTCCCCAGTTGTTTGGGTTATCCACAAGATAGTGAGGAATTAATCCCAAAAATGGCACGTGAGCCAATTATTCTTAATGTTTATGACATGGTAAGTTATTATACTTTCAATATATCATTAGTAAAATTAATATTATTGTGAATTGCATTTTGTTAAATGATCATTTTTATAAATTTATGGCTAATCAGTTTTCTATAAGAAACAAACTATGTTGCTCATAAAAAGTATAAATAATCAGACACTGTGTTTTGAAACATATTTGATTTAATTTATTATATGTCCTATTGTATATAGTATTGGATAAATGAATATACTACACCTATTGGTCTCGGTGTATTTCACTCTGGAGTAGAAATATATGGAACAGGTATGTGTTATATTCAAGAAAAAGAGCAAGTATGTGCAATTACAAAAAAAAAAAAACAAAAATTGAACACTACATTAGATATGTCTCTACTGTAGAATATGCATATGGCGGTCATGCTCAACCAAAAAGTGGCATTTTTGAAATTACTCCAAGAGTAGCTGACGAACTAGGTGAACAGTTTAGATACAGGTAAAGTTTTTATATAAATGTAAATCAAGTTTATATATTCTCTCAAATGAAAAATTAATATGATTTTTTTATTTTATAGACAATCTGTTCATATTGGATATACAGATTTTACGGAAGAAGATGTTTCAAGAATTATTACGGAATTAGGCAAAGATTTTAGAGGAGACCGTTATCATCTGATGAATAAAAATTGTAATCACTTCAGCAGTCAGTTCACATTAGTGCGTTACTTTCTTTAACAATAATAACAGTAATTACATGGAAAGTACAACGAAACTCAATATAATGTATTTTAGATTCTATGTGGACAGGAAATACCTGGCTGGGTAAATCGTCTGGCTTATTTCAGTTCATGTGTACCGTTTCTCCAACGTTGTTTGCCAAAGGAATGGCTAACACCTGATGCTTTACAACATTCTCTAAGTCAAATTAGCCATCATGAAAGCACACCACCATCGGATACTTCGTTGTAACATTTGGCTAACACTGTTGAAATGCACGGTCTAAAATGCCGTAGAAGTTATACATTTTAGATAATTAAACATTGTGAAAAAAAATGTTAATTAGAACTGATTATATTGCCAAGATTTAAAAACTTGAGAAACCTGAGAAACTGAACCGTCAAGACAAGGTACAAATTTGATGTTGTACACTTGAATGCGACTGCTGATAATTAGTACCGAAAAAATTGCCTTTGCTGCAGCATGTTGTTTCCTAAGATGGCGATCCACATGGTCGCATGTGTTCTTTGTTAAATAATACAGTCAAGATATGATAGTTACATAATAAATAGATAAATTACGCATAAAAATTTGAACCGTAATGAGCAGAAAACTCATTTACTGATAAAAAGAAACTTGTTATATTAGCAAGACATGTATATTGAAATAATTTTTTTATAAAGATTCTTATTTCTTATGCTTATAAAACCGTAAAGCAGTATGTTTTAAGATATAATGCATGCACATAAGTGAGATAAATATATATTATATATATATATATATATATAAGACATTATATGCAAATAATTTAAATATTTTATGATTTGTTTTCTATAATTAAAAACACGTACACGCACATACTCGTACTTACACAAATACGTAAGTAAACTTTCGCGTATTATTAGTACAGTTAATACTAAATATTATTTTTAATCAATTGAGCTTTTCTGTATATAAATTTGATTTTACCTCTTGTACCTTCTATTATGAGCTTTCTACAATAAGCCACTATTTAAATCTTAGCTCGCAAATACAATAGATGTAGTAATCCTTAAGCCTCAAGAAATTGATCATTCACAGTCAAATACGAGAAGAAAAGTTGACTACGATTGGTCATTATCTTATGACTTAAGATTTGAAGCTTAGGCAATGACTCATTGTAGAGAGCCTTTATATTGTATTATCTCTTAATTTATTCCTCTAGGTCGATTGTATACGCGTGACATTTCTATATTCTACATATATGCATTAAATCATTGAACACGTAAAAATTGAAAAATATATTAAAAATAGAGAAAAACTGCTCTTTCTCGATAAATTAAATAATTGAAAATATACAAGCTCGTATATAATTAATTTATGAGATACGATATACATGAACAAATATCTTTAATGAAACTTTAAACATGAATATATTTTTTTTTGTCGAATAAACAAACATTCTGATTTTAATTTATAATATGAGTTTATAATACAATTTATAATACAAAGTATGTCAAAATAAATCAACTAACAAATAATGAGAAAAAAAGAAAAAATTTTTTTATTGATTTGATATTGACTTTGTTAATAAAAGGATAAAAATAAAATATTAATAGTTTGTTAATTATTGAATCAAGTTTTGAAGGATTACATAATAGATAATAAATTAAATTTTAATTAATCATTTCATCAGTTGATATCAAGTTTTAATTTAATTAAAAGATATGTAATATTAATTATGTAACAAATATATGATAATTTGTATTTTCCATATTGAAGAAATAGCTATTCAAATTGTTTTTTACAAAATTTTATTTAGATATACAAATTTAAGTTATTTATTCTATACATTTTCTAGACAATAAGTACATTTTTCTAGATGCTTTTTAGCATATCTAAATAATAATTTAACATATAATTTTGATAAATTTAAGATTTCTAATTTAATTCTATCAAATTGTAGAACTTAAAGTAAGAAATTACATATCGAATTATAATTCAACCTCCATTTATTGTATAATTCAATGCAGTACGATTATAGCGGTGAATGAAGAAGCTTTAATGATATTTTGCGATGCAGATGGATAGCTTTTCATATATCTTATGCAATTAAAATATCTCTTCACTTTGTAAAAGTATATCTTTATTTCATTTCTTATTTAATCACATACATACACACACACCTACACACACATATTTATAAAATTAATTAAAATTGCTACAGTTAAAGAAAATAAAATTGACTTTTCTTTTTTTTCTTTGGATTTGTAGTATATTTGTTATGTAATGTAAATATATATGTGTATGTTTGTAATAACTAAGTAAAAATAAGTATTTGTAATGTATTTAATATATAAAAATGTCGGAATCAAATCGGAGCTACACCAATGTATTATTTGAATAAATGTTCTCTTTATTCTTACTTGAAATAATCTTAAAATATGGAGATTATTCGATTAATATCGTAGCACTGATTTGTGATTTCACACAACAAGACTAGATGGGTTCTGATACAAAATTAAGATATGCAAAGTATACACCTTTAAAAATATGCACAATCTATATATAGTTTAATCTTTTTTATGATTTTAATTAATATTAATTCAATATTAAATGTGTTCTTATTTTAATCTTATCACACAGCAGTCTAACAAAATAATTAATAATTATAGAGTTGGCAAATTTTATACAAATTAAATACGCACGCGTGCATACACAGCCGCACATACTAATTTTTCAAATAATTCTTCGTTTACCAATATTTCAAATTATCTGGAAGAAGAATTAGGATTTTTTTTTCTCCATTTAATTTATATTCATTAATTAAATTTATATTATAGATATACTTTGACTAGTATAACATTTTTGTATTAATTCTAATATACGATCGTATAAAAGAGTTTTCACATTAATTGCCCATATATAATCTGCATGGTTAAAAAATTCATATGGGACTTTTTCGATTAGACGAACATTTGGTAAGCGTTTGTAAAGTTCAAACACATTCTGAAAATCAAAAATGTAAACACAAAGACAGTATTAATAATGAGATAATTTAAATATATTAAGAACAGAAAATAAATTATCTATATATATAAATCAACTGTTTTCCTTTTTACTTATGTTCCTTTTATTTTGCATTTAATCAGATTCTTTATATTGACCGTTTCCGTTATATTTATATAAAAATAGTTTAATGAGTAAAAATTAAGCAATTAAAAACTAAATTTTCACCTGTTTTACGGCAACCATGTCATTTGCTGCATAAAATAAAATCATCGGAGCAGTAATCTTTTTGAGATCATAACTTGGTGGTGTTTTCTGTTTATATCGTTTATAATTTTCAGCTGTTCCATAATCATAGTTTCGAAAATTATCTGCAACAATCGACATCACAATCGTAAAAATTTATATCTGAATATGTATTCAAATCTTAAAAGTACATTTGTAAAATAAGATTAAATGGCTTTCTCTCTCTCTCCCTCTCTCTCTCTCTCTCTCTCTCTCTCTCTCTCTCTCTATATATATATGCACAATTCTAAATTAATTTGGATATCTCATTTTAAATGGATGGAAAAACAATGAAAATTTTTATTGCTTCATTATACATTAAAATATTACTTTATTCGAAAGGGAATACTCACTTATCTGAGCATTTTGGTAATAATGTTCGAATGTTTGTACAGAAGAACCGGCTGGAAGATAGGAAAGTAAATTTGGCAGGGCTGTCTATAACAGAAATAATTCATAGAAAATGTCATACGGTAATCAATAAGAGAAATAAGACAGAGCGTAGATATAGTTTTTCTCATCTTTGTTTTATAATATAAATTTATATAACTATAAAACGTTAGAAAATCTACATAATACAATAAAAGTATTCATACGTACACATTATATACATTAATTATTTGATTTGTTTATTTTTTTTTTATAAAACCAACGGTACACGATGCTTGTTTTCCTGCTGGATTACTAGCTGGATGAGAATCTTGCAACCATATTAGCTACGATACTGACAGTGCCAGTATCGCAGCCAATCTGATAGCAAATATCTGGTCCAACTAACAATCCAGCAGAAAAAAGCATCGTGTGCCGCAAGCTTTATGTAATAAAACTTACAGTGTTGAGTTGTGTTGGATCAGCACCGACGATAAAAAAGAATATAGTGGTGCAAATAAACTGAGTCATTACATTATCATTACACAACAGTCTTGCTACTGTAACAGTCATTAAAGATTGTGGTAAAACATCATATATTTCACGTTCTCTTAGAATTTCCTGGAACATATAAAAGAAACATTCAAGAGTATTAGCTTATAATAGCTAGCAATGTTTTTAGCATATTAAGAAATAAAAATAAATAATTGATTAATTTTGATTGTACTTTAAATACTACAATAAAAAGTTGCAGATTTTGGTATTTACCTTTATTATTGGGAAACTGTAAAAAAGTGCGTTGAATGTAGGTGATATTTCCATCCAAAAAGCAATTGGAGCCAGACAAATAGCTGCTTTTATTTTTGTATTGTATTCTGGTTTTGTTGACAGAAGACTAAATAATGAAGTAGTCCCCATCGAATGACCGATAAAATATAAATCTTTTTGGCCCGTATAATTAAAAATGTAATTAAACATTGCCGGCAGATCTTTTGTTCCAATCTCGTGAAAGCTGAAAAATAATATAATTATGATAATACATATACTTTACAAACAATATTTACTTATCTCCTCTCCTTCTCTTTAACAAATGCACACAATTATTTTACAGTGAAAAAAATGAAAGAAAAATATTTATAATCTTGATAAAAATCGGATAAGAGAATATTATGCAAACTTTAAAAAGAATACTGGTGTGACGGAAACTACAGTGTACTAAAAATTTTCAAACTGGCTTTACAGATTGCAAATTCTTTTTTTTACAAAATTAAAATATGCACAAAAAGAACGCGCGTGCAATGCAATCGATTTCACAAAATTGAAGAAAATTACTTATTTTACATTTTGTTATAAGTTTTATAGTTCATCATATGTATGTACAAAATAAGACTGGAGTGAATTACTTAAAAAAAATTTTATAATCCGTGAAATCAGTTCGAAGATTTTTAGTGTACTATAATTCGAGTAATTCTTATCACGTCAGTATTCTTATAACGCTTATTAAAGAACGCGTTGTAAGTATTTTTTTTTAGTTTCATATTAGTTATATCTATATACATATTCTTTTAGAAATTGCTGACTTTTATTACTCGATAAATTATACTGTATTCATTACAAGTAACGATTACTATGTTGTTTTGTTTCAGTACATAAAAAATCATTCATTTTTAGACAGTATTTAAATCGTTTATATATATAAGATTAGCCTCCATTGCACTTTTAAAATGAACGTATTTTAAGAATTGTATTGAATTGCGCTAGGTTGTGCTAGATTGTGCTAAAATATTAAAAAATTTAAATAATATGATAACAATAAAAGTTGAAAAACATAGGAGCTCGCTTTGCACTCCTCTTTTTTTGTCCATAGATCAGATTTGTTTTTATGTCGATAATATATACTGAGTTTATTTTTTGTTCCTGCATTGTCTGAACTAGTACACACAGTGTAATAAGTTGAAGTGAAATAAATATACGCTTGTTTCATTTTAACTTATTGCACCGTACGCATTAGTTCAGACAGTGCAGGAATAAAAAACAGTATGCTAGCTTAGTACAAGTCAGTACAATCATAAAATTCCTCGGCCAATAATATTAAGAGTATTTTACTCTTGCGTGCAATTCTTGGCGGTTGGTTTCTCTACTTCGATGGATTTTTCAAAACATCCTTTAAATAATGTTTCTTCAAAATTTTTAATGTAATATTTTACCTAAACTGCCAGAATTTAGGATCGTATATCGTCATATTCACATGCGATCTACAGTAAGTGTTTCCTCTCACATTTCCAATCCATACATCAAATCCTTGATCTGCCAATAAGAATGCTACAAGATAATAATGAATTAATACACACTATATGTAAAATGTGCTAAACTCAACAAAATATAAATGTTCGTTGTTTTTTCTAAAAATCAATTTTTCTAAACATCACACACACAAAAAATATCTCATTATTATATTCAATTATTACATTCTCATTAATTACATTTATATATATATATATATATATATATATATATATATGTGGAAAACGTTTTTATTTTTAACAGTTTACAATTAGATAATGTGTTTATATATTAAAATAATATCTACTAAATATTATTGGTTTGGCATTTATGTATTAAACAAAATAATTTTTAAACAAATTTAAGAACGCATTTATGAAAGAAATTATTAATAATTTCAAATTTATAGGATTTGAAAGTAAAATCTTTTCACAAAAGTGAAAAAGAGAAAACATTGTATGATAAAATTTTAAAGTACACGGTGTTTTGAATTGAATCATATGTTATGATATGGTATATATAATAACAAATACACACCAAGATCTTTACCAGGTCCGTGCAATATCCAGCTATCAGATGAAGCCAAAATACCGTGTTGGATAAAAACAATTTCCTTTTTTCCCTTATTATTATCTAATAATGGACTTCCAGGTATTCTGTGTATTATCAAATTATAACCATCCTCTGTTGTGACATTATGTTCTTCAGCGGGATAATCATATTGTTCTACAATGCCAACCTATGTAAGAGAATCGTATATAACATCCATATAGGATATTGTCGTTACATCTCTATCATTATGATATCATCTAAATGTAAACAAAATTTATAACAAGATTTATAAAGACTGTTTATAGTTTAATGATGATAGTTAAGTTGTGTATATATAATTTAAATTATATTTTTCACAGCTGAGCTATTAATGAAATGAACTTAATAAATACAAGATATATTTAATAACATAATAAAAAATAATTTTGTACACACAAAATCCAATATTTTTGTGTTATCTATTCTTTCGGTTTGATCCATTCTTCTTACTCTCACTAAACCAGGTTCTTTAGGAAACAAAATATTTATAAAATTGTTTTCAAGAAGCAAGTTCTGCCAGGATCGTGATTTTCCTTCTGAGAATGACATAATAATTATAAACGCAAACAGAATAGATTTTATATTTGATATCATCGTATCAACTTATTTGTAACTCCAAATGACAAAAAGAGTGAATTGTAAAAAAACTTAACTATCACTTAAATACTTTTCATGAGGCAACTGCGCAGTCTGCAATGAGAAACAAATGCGATAAATATATTAATAATCGACAAAAATTGAATATGTTATTTTAACAAATTATAGAATGTAATTTTAAAATTAAATAAAATTAATAAAAGCAGTTAATATCAAAGATGTTTACAAACGTAAATTTGAAAACAGTAATTAAAACGCATATATGCAGTATTATCTCTAGATTTTTAGATAAATTCTTTAACTAGTAATATTCATTAATCATTGAAAGCAGATTTTATATAAGTATCCAAAATAGTGTCAGATATATGATATAAATAAATAAAATATAAGATTCAAACAAGTGCATTTTGAAAGACAACTTTTGTATATAACAAAAAAAACCAAGTTCTTTCAATGAATTTTTAAAAATCTTTAAAAATCTATAAGTGTCTGTGCGTAAAAAATAAAAGATTTTTAAATAATCTCTATAAAAATTTCAGATTTTCTAAAATTATATTAAGTAAATAAAAATAAAAAGTTAATTCTACCGTTCTCTCGTTTAATACAATTCTTTAATAAAAATTTTTATAAATTCTATTTATGAAATTGTTTATAACAATATGTGTATATTCGCCATTTACAAACCGAAATTTAATATTAAACTCTTCTTTCCACACATGTTAATTTGTCGTTGAAATATATAACGCATACATATCGTTAAGAAAATTGAAATAATTAAAGGAAACTTTAGTCGTGTATAACAGAGAAGTTTTAAGTATTACGATAACAATTTACATACTTATCGCAGTCCACGTGTATGCCACAAAAAGAGTATGCGTCTAGAATAACAGACAGCATAGAACTACGAAGAATGACCAATTGCGTTCTTTATAAAATATATACTCAGTAACGTGTGCAGTGACGAAACGTGAGATTTTCACCCTTCCATTTTTTTAGTTCTATTTCAAACATAATTATATAAATTTTCAAAAACTTTTTAGAAACTTTTTTCTTAACTCTCAATTTCTTTATATATAATAGAATAAACATTTCAAAATGCTAAAATATTTTAACAATAATAAAAGTTATAATAAACATAAGTTATAATAAATATAAATATAATATATTGCAAAAATTTATGTTTTTTTTTATCAAAAACTTGTATACACATTTATTTCTTACAAATTTATTTTTTATACATTGCAATATATCAGCGTTACAATTTCTAGCTCCGTTACTACATTAATTATATATATGTATGTTTGTATGTATGTATGTACGTATAGTAACTCATATTAAAGAAATATACAAAGACCTTGGTTGTCAAAGACACGGGAAGTATTTCTATAGTCTGATTAATTGACTTTTATCCTTTAGTACTTACGTATTAGAAAAATCAATAGTAATATAACAATTGTGGAACTTGAACTCATTATTGTCTGACTGAGAATGATCATTTTGTGTTATTAATAGACGAACAAAATCAAACGATTGCAAATAGTATATTAAGGTTTTCTCTTCACTCACTACTATTATCTCAGACATCAAAAGTGAGAAAATACAATAAAAATTTTTGCAAAATATATTAATATGAAAATGTTTCAATAAAATAACATTTACAACAATCGATAGAACCGATTCGTATACCGAAAACTTTTTTTTTGTTTCGTTAATAATAAATATAACTATATATCTGGAAATGAATTGTGCATAGTCAAAATAAAATTAATGATTTAATTTCTCTTCAAAACAAACAGACAATTTTCAATATATGATTATTTTGAAGAAATTTTTATTCGATACAGATTATTTATAAATTCTCTAAATATTGTTTCATTAAAAAATATTTCTGTATATAACATTTCAAATATGTATAATTTGAATACAATTTTTTATTGTATCTTCTAGCTTTTAATGTCACTGAGTAGTAATGATGAGTGAACAGAAATTTTAATGTATGTGTAAATAATAAAATAATTTGAATATTTAAAATTTAAACTCTGAATCAGTCTTTAAATAGTTTATGAAAGAAGCTGCTACATTTAATTAAAATATCCAATTTTTCCTTAATTATACAATTAATTGTACAATTTTTCTTATTTAATTCACATTTTTTAAGTTCATAACTATCTACATTCACAAAATCTAAAAGAATTATTTCACACTTTTATTTTATAAATATTATACATGTATACTCAAATGAAAATGAAAAATAATCAATGTAACACCACAGTGATATAAAAATTCTGTAAAGCATAAACATATGTATTTATTGATGCTTATCATATCGCGTAAATATAAACTTAAATCTTATATATATATTTATATGTACAAAATATTTAAATATATATATATATATCATATGCAATTTAATTATCTAACTTTATATATATTATATATGTGTACATATATGTACAAATATATAATATACACATGTAAATTTGTTAATATTATGTGTTTTAAGTTTGCATTACAGTTAGTTCAAAATACAAATCGTCTTTAAGAACACCATTGTGTAATATTTAATTGTTATTTCGCATCTTGTCGGTATACTAGATGGATTAGGTGGACGTCAACCAAGCAGTTCAAAGTCTTCATCAGATGTGTCGTATTGACGTTCAATGTGCTCAAAGTCCACAACTGCACAAAGAATTATATTTGTATAATAATTGTTTGTAAATAAATTGCACGTTTTATTTACAAATCAATTATCAATAATCAAACTCTTAATACTATTAAAAACCGACAAATCTAAAGACATATGCACATAAAGTTTCCTATTTTATAGGAATTATAGAACCAAAGGCAAAATCAAATCATTTTTACATTGTTTATTGCATTAATTTACAAAAACATGTATGTAATATATAAATATACTCCGATTGTCTTTCTATTCCAGAGTAGAGTCCATCCGTTTTGTCTTTTTTTAAATATTAAATTCTATTTTATGTAATATTTTATAAATTATTAACTTTTTATTTTTTCTTAACATGTTATATTATATGAAAAATCAGTTATAAATACATATTTCAAATATCGCATTATTATATTAATGTTTAAAAAACATCCTATATAATATTTAATCTTTAAAATATTATAAAGCTCTCTTAATAGCTTTTTGTATTTACTTAAAATTTTTTGTATTGTTTTTAAAATATTATACTTGTAATTTTAAAACAATTTTTAATAAAAAAACAATTAGAATGCATCATTTTTGGAACAATACTTTGAAACGCTCTATTCTACGTACTTTTCTTATAAAAAAATTTCATATGCGTTTTCACGCTTTCAAAAATTATAAGCTGCTGTTTATAACTACAACTAAGACTGCATTCCGTTGTTCACTGTAAGTACTGAAAATCTATAGTTCATGTTACGTATACTACAGATTTTCAGTACTTACAGTGAATAAGGGAATACAACGTAAATATGTACTTACAACTGGAAGCTGCTACTGCTTCAGAAACAGCATCATCTGCTGATGACCAGTGTGCCAAACGTTCTGTGCACAGCTCGAACAATGGTTGCTTTTCAGGCAAAATTAATTCTTCTTGCATTGATTTACATAGAGACTTAAATTCCTTTTCTGTAGCACAGAAGAAGCACTGAAATTGAATAGATTATTTTTAATATATTAATAAAATATAATCTTCATAGTGTGTGGTGTGTGTGTGTGTATATTACATATAGTTTGTATATATTTGTATATTTATAGAATGTAACAAAAAAATTATAACAATCCAATATATTTCAAATAGTCAATATGTTATTATACTTTTAAGTTATAATTGTATTTCATATATACTATGTTAAAAATGTTATAATGTACCAATATTCTCTCCCTATCACCTCCCCTCTTTCTCTTTCTCTCTCATAGAGCAATTCTTAATTTTTTATCTCTTCTGACTTTTATAATAAAAGTCAAATCATATACTAACAAGTGCCACAGAAGGATCCATGCCCGTAATAGGAATACGACTAGCTGATTTGCAGTGATATGTAATATCCATTTCAATTTCTTCTTCGCTTAGCTTGTCTTCAATACTGCCTGATTTCTGAGTGGTATGAGGATCTAAATAGATCACCTCATCTCCTAAAATCGATCATTTTTTTATGTATATATTTTATTTTTGTCTATTTCTCTTCGTAAAACATGAAAATTCATAAAAATTACAAACCTACACAGCCTATAAAATATAGAGCAAGATTTGGTTTTCCTCCAATTACTCCGAGAGATTGTGAGATCTTGAATGATGTCTGAAAATTTTTTTTTATAAATTTACACATTTTAAACCAAAACATGCATTTAAATTTAAACTATTATATGTATATAAATATTGTATGTTTACTCTCATACAACGCACGCACGCACACAAATATACAAGGTGAGAAAAAAAATACTTCAAAATTTCTCAAAAAAATGTAAGTAATAATAGAAAACTGTTCCAAAAAATATAAATAGAAAACTACTTTAAATAAAAGTTTTAGAGTTTAAAAAGATATCTATCTACCGGTCTTATCAGTTCGACCTTGGATGATTTTGTTAAGGTCATGATTTTTTAAGTGAAAACTCCCATTTTCCATTATATATTCTTGTATCTTACCTTGAAAGCTCTTCAAAACACTATAATAAAATATTTTTTCATTAAATACTTTTCACATTATAGAACTTAAAAGTTACAATACCACTGGCATTACCCATGTTTGATCAACAGCTAAAACCTCTTAAATTCTGTCTAGAATCATGACCTGGATAATATTTGTTAAGATCATTGGAGATTGTTCCTCTTTCATTTTTATGATAAAATAAATTTTTAGTACAAAAATGAAGAGGACCAACTTCTGATAAGACGTAATGATTGAACTAATAAGAGACCGGTAGATAGATCTTTTTAAATCCTACAACTTTTATCTGAAACAGTTTTATAGAAAACTGTTTCATATGTTTCAAGATATTTCAAGGTGTTTTTTTTTACACTCTATCGTTGATATATTAATATTTAAATTTAATATTGTATGTATATGCAAAGATTTTTACCTTAAGTCCATTAATGTATACAGGATTAATTTCACTAAGTCCAAGGCGTAGTGGGATTAATAATAATAAAGGTTTCCATTGGCTAGGTGCTCTTAGAGGAATTTCTCCATCTGCTTCTGCTGTCACACCACCTTCTACTCTGCATTGTCTCACTGTATAGTCATTTAAATCAATCAAAATTATGATGTAAAATATATAAATAACTGTTTAGTTATAATATATTTAATATCTTTTCACACAATAATAGCAAACTTCTATTATGATATGTGAATTTCACTTTATTTTTTACTTATTAGTAATTTTGCAAAAGAACTTTGAGAAAGTATATGGTAAAACTATACATATTAAGTGATACACTGATATATATAATATGCTTGTTTCTTAATTAATAGACTAAAGGCATATATCTTGTTTGAATATATGCAATTGTAACTTATTGTTATTTATTCTTTGCTACAAAATAATAAAACGACTACATACTTACAAATATCATTAACTATTAATGTATTGTCTAGGGCAACATGTATAGTGAGAGAGCTCCATTCATCATATACAATTAATTTCCTAAAAAAAATATAAAAACTTGATTTATTAAAACAATTGATTAAACTATATAAAACATACTTCTCTCGTAACATTTTTATTCAAATAAAAATTTTTGCAATGTTAAAAATATTAATAATTATATGATACTATTAAAAAATAAAATATTACTTAAATTTAAAATTCCTTCAATAATACACATACTTTAATACTTGTGCAATAGTATTAGGACCAAACCATTGTCCAACTTCTTTTCCTTCAGATGCACCCATCAATGCAATTTGATGGATAGAGAAAGCAGCAGCCCTTTTATCCTCAAAGCGCCTTAAAATTTTTAAATATGTATTATTCTTCGTTTCTGGTACCCATTGCCAATCTTTACCTGTGTCATAAGTAAAATTCTATATAATAATTTAATCATTTCTATAATTATTCATATAGTTTCTTACATTTAATAGAATACACACAAATAGGAACAATTACTTATATACGAAAAAATGAACTATATGAAAATATAGAATAAAAATTTCTTGAAATCATTGAGAGAAATAATTTTAAGAATTGTAAAAGTAATTTTTTCTTAAATATGTTCAAACAATCTTTGATAGTCTTGTAACACATTGTCAAACTTGTTTTGACAATGACAAAGGAAAAAGAAAATTGACGTTAAATAAATTTATTATTTATATAATTAAAATGTTGCTTGCATATGAGCAATTACCTAAATGTAATGTAATTAAGGCCTGGGCCAGAACCATTTGTCCACATCTCAACATGCAACCCCAACCCTTATCAGACGTAAATGTAGAATTGCAGCCACCAATGGGAACAAATCCTTTGCGATAAGTAAACCATAGTTTGGATCTTATATCCCTGCGTATTGCATCGAGCTCTAAAATTTAACATCTTACAAACTATTTCATCAAAAATATTCACATTTTGATAATTTATTAGACCTTTTATAGCATTATACTTCTTGCCAAGAATCCAAACTGGCTCATCCGTTGGTGGTATATCTTCTGCTTCATCAGGAATATTTGGAGTAAATAGAGTATCCATTATTACTGTTTTTACAAATAATACCTACAAAACGAAATGTTGTAATTTAAATTAAGTAAAAAATATGATTACATGTAGATGCGATAAACATACAAGAATAAAACATGTGTTTCATGTATAAATTTAAGAATTTAAATATTATTGTTTATGTATACACACATGAATATATTAACAAATATCTAAAATAAAATATCTAATTATTATTCCAGTATTAATTATCAATATACACTATCACTTCTAAAAGTTTAATTATTAAAAATAATAATTAATCTAATAATTGATTTGTGATTAATTTTTCAACCGTGTTTATTAAGTAAAAGATAAGAACTTAGAGTGGGGAGTAACATAAGTGAGGAAAGGAAGGTTAGGAATCAAAAAATTTGTTTGGGTGATGGATATGTGTGTGTACTTTGACTATTATATAGTCAAAGGTGTGTATAACATATGTGTGTGTGTATACATCTCCACACACCCAGAAACATTGGTCATCGCATTTGCGTTGTCCTTATGTGCGAGGTTAAACGCGCCATTCAAGGCAAAAAAATATTGCGAATAACAACAAAACACGAACAATTTATGCTTAATAGTTTATATGTTAATATGCTTCATATACAGAAGAAGGTTGAATTCGGTAATAATATTTCGAGTTTCGAGATTTCTATTCGAGAGAGAGGTTCCTTCCATCTCCTCGGACAATTCAGAAACTGTTTCTATCAGTTTCTATAGTTTGTGCTCAATTGAGCATTAAGCCCAAGACACAATGCGAGGGAATAGCGATAAGTTTCAACTTATCAGAAATCGAATACACCGGAATACACATTTTTGATAGGTTGAAACTTATCGCTATCGCTATTCCCTCGCATGGCCTAGTTTACATTGTAAAAGAATTGGTACGAATTCAGAAACTGAACTCGAAACCAAACCTAAAATGGGTCCATGTTTTGTAGACTGGTGAGACTGAGTGGAGTCTCCTTATATCTTCCTTCATAGTTATCGTAGATTGCCTTTATGCTATATCTACACAATCTTGCATAATCGCATAAACGTATGCATAATGAAAATTATCCAATCACATGTTACGTGCATCTCTATAAAAGGGAAATGCGATTGGATAATTTTCTTTATGCATGCGTTTATGCAGCTATATGCAAGTTGTGTGGATATAGCTTTAATCTAGAAAGAATATACAGGACTCTTAGTATAAAAAAATTAAAAGGCAATTAAGAGTCAATACTATAAGTGTGATCTAATGGATCGTTTAATATTACATTATAAATTAAAATAAAATAAATTCACACTAAACAGTTATACGCACGCAATCAAATTAAAATACAAAATATTGAAAGTAAAAAACATTACGTTTCGGCTTCATATTTGAGTCCTCCTCAGATGTACATACAAAATATTAATTAACAGTAAAATTAACAAAGATGTATCGATAATGGAGTTACAGACGGTCATTCAAAAAAAGATGCGTACGTATTTTCACAGAGGGAACAAAAGAATTCGTCAAGCGATTGGATGATCGTTTCTAAAGTATCCTTGTGGTTCATAAGAACACAAAATTACGTTTCTAAAAATTATATTAAGACAAGCAATTGTTTCCCTGATAAAAGACTCACCCTCGAGTGCAGAAAATCGAAATAATCCATGTCGGTAAATCAGTTATCTAGCTTATATATATAAATTCGGTGACAGTAAAGAAAATTGTTTTTACAATGCAAATGCAAATCGTCCGAAATATAAAAAAATTATAATCGTCTAACTAACTCGACGTACAAAATTGTAATGCGTAACATTTTGGAAATGCAAAGTCAAACATTGTTTATAATAGGAATATATGATTTATGTAGACCCTCTGTGTCAGTCTGTAGGTTAAGACTGTTATTCTGTTTTTTAATATTGAGCATCTTTGAGACAATACGTTTTTACTGTAACACGGTTCTTTATCTAAAATTTGTACAATTATTCCAATCGAAATCATGTCCTTGTTGCAATCTGTGATCTGTTATTACCGATTTGGAGCTCGTATTCCATCGAATGTGGTTACGGCACAGAATCTGTGGGTTACGGTGTTCTGCAATACGTGTTTTTAATTTTCTTCCTGTTTGTCCCATATAAGACGCATCACAGTCATTGCAATTTATTTTATTTATAGACTACATTAGACTTAAGCTGATTTTTCATGTGCAGCACGCTGCAGCAGCAAAATGTCATGTGATACAAATTTTCGAGAACTGATTGGAAGTACGTCACAATGCGTCACCTCACAAAAGATTTTTAACCAATAATAACATTTTGCTGCCGCAGCGTGCTGCACATGAAAAACCAGCTTTAGACAGAGAATCCAATGGATCTTTATGTACCTTAATATATTTTCTTAATTTGTTAAAACTAAAATATGCCACTTTGATATTGTTTTTGTTAAACTGTTTGAATTTTTCTGTAAGTCTCGGTACATATGATACTGTGAACCATAAAGAAAGTTCTGATAATTCTTCGTTATTATTTTGTTGTTTTTAAACATTGCTATTCTTTGACCTATCATGTGCAACATCCCTGATTCTGTTATTGATGCAATCAAAAATTAATTTCAGAGGGTAATCGTTTTCAATTAAAATGTTTATAATGAAAATTAAATTTTTATTATATGGAATATCGGATCTGATAATAATAATAGAGCTCTGTCTACTAAACTAATGATTATGCCTTTCTTTTGAAATAATGGATGGTTTGAAAAAAAGTTCAGAAATCTACCTGAAAAAGTTGTAGTTTCAATCGTTGCGGAGCGAATCTGTGAGCGCTCACTTAAGTCCATTCTACAATGGGTAGTAAGCAGTAGTAGATTAAGAAGTAGGCATAGAAATCAACAAATCATAGTCGAATATGAAGAGGATAATTAATTATAATTGATCGATTCCTACGCCTATTCCTTAATCTATTACTGCTATTGTCCATTGTAGACAATGCATTAGGCTGCTTTTACATGCAGCGTAACTTGTGTAAGCGCAACTTGCGTCAGCCAATCAAATTGTCTCAATTACAATATGGCGTAGGAGCTGATACAATTTGATACGGTTTGATTGGTTGACGCAAGTTACGCTGCATGTAAAAACAACCTTATTGGTATATTCTTTTTAGATCAGCCAATAGCAGCGAGCGCTCACAGATCCGCAACAGTTGAGTCTGTTGAACGCGACCAATACCAATAGCTGCGTTCGGTAATAGCAAATCTGAGGCGTCAGAGTGCTCTTAGGGTGCGTCCCGATGGAGAAAGAAATAGCGGAACGGAATGAGAACGGAACATTGATAGAAAAGAGATAGGATTGTTCTATCTCTTTTCTATCAATGTTCCGTTACTGTTCCGTTCCGTTATTTCTGACTCCATGTGACTGCACCCTTACTCATTTGATGTAAGTTGATTACGGTGTCCGTAATTAAAATAGTAAAAACTAAATTGATTATAAAGGATATATACAAAGGAATATATTTTTTATATCAAGTTCCTTTGTTTCAGGATATGGTATCGAATCAAAAGCTCAAGAAAATAGCATGTTTGGGAGGATTTATAACAGCAACTACAGGTTATACTTTGTATTATCGTATACAACAAAATATTAAAAAAAGTGATACTTATAAAGATGTTATGAATACCTTACATGCACATAAGAAAGCTGTACCATATCTTGGAGAACCTATATCGATGGGCCGCATCACATATGGTGATGGACATCGGACGCTTGAACATGAAGATCAAAAAATTACACAAGATTACAAATGGTTTAAAGTTCCAATTGTAGGCAGCAATACTAAGGGGAAGTTATATTATGAAGTAACATGGAATCCTAAACTTGAAAACACACTTGAAGCATCAAAAATTGAAATTTCATTTAATAATATACCTGGAAAAACATTCGTAATAAGACAATATGGAATAAGTTAAAATTATAATAAACTTATAAAAAAAAATAGGTTTGACATTTATGTAAAAATATATATATTTCAAAATTTAATTATATATTGTACAAAAATAGTTAAATAACATTGTATAGACAAATTGAAATAGAAAATAAGAGATAATTAAAATATTATAATTGATTAATATTTTAATATTCATACAAAATAGATATTAATGGAAAGTTTGTAAAGGCATGTCAGTAACACCTTTAGGTACTCTCAAACCGCGTCTTGTGTAGCCCAAAGCTGCTTGGATAATATGTATGGCTGCTTGCACAGTCATCTTTACATCTTGTTTATTACCAATGTGTGGATTAACTTCTACTAAATCGATAGCATTCAATCTATTTGTTCTAGATATTTCTTCCATAATATGAACTGCTTCTCTAAGAGATAGTCCTCCACGTACTATACAAATATGCAAATATATAAGGCTTTATAATACTACTTGTATACACTAATACAATATATACATTACAAACCTGGTGTTCCAGTACTAGGTGCTTCGAGTGGATCTAATGCATCTATATCAAAGCTAACATGTAAAGATCTTGAGTTATGAGAATCTATTCTATCAAGTGCCATATGTATCACGTCGTGAATACCTAAAAACATTAGTATTAAATGTATTGAACATCTTATGTAATTATCAATGTATAATTATTTGATAATCAAACCATAACGTTCTATATCTTCCATTCCGTAAGCAGTAATATCAAATTTTTCAATTATTAATCTTTCATAGCTATCTATGGATCTCAAACCAATATAAGCTACATTTTTTATAGATAATCTAAAAATAGATATGTTAATTAAATTTATTTTTTATATCAATTTATTTTATATAATATAACAATTTTAATTTATTTGATATAGTTAAAAAAAATAATAGCTCATGTTTGAATATTATTGCATTCTTACATTGGCATTTGCCAGTCCATGCCTGGTAAATACGGCCAATAATCGGCTAGTTCCTTAGTTAATAATGCTACAGGCATTCCATGCACATTACCACTTTCACTAGTTTTGTTAGTATTTAAATCTGCATGAGCATCTACCCATATTACTGCTACATCTTTTTTTTCCTAAAAAATATGTGTGTTTTGATTTAATGAGAATGATTGATTTTTTTATAAAAATGATTCTTTTTTATACCTTAACATGTCCATCGATTGTACCAATGCCCAAGCTGTGGTCACCACCAATTGTTAATACTTGCCTACCATCGCGTAATACTTGTCGAATTTTTTCAGATAAGTTACTCATACAACTAGCTACATGGCTTAAATGCGACATATTTTTTACGTCATTTATATTATTTATATTATAGCGTACATCGCCATAATCTTGTATGTCCAATTCTTTTTTTATGAAATAATAAATATAAATTATGTTAATTTACAAATTATATATATTTACGTTTATTACGATATATATATATCGCAGCATAGATTTACCTAACATTTTCAATTTGTCTACCAGATTTGCTGCTCTGATCGTTTCGGGTCCATGAGCTACTCCTTCCTTTTTCTGCAAAATTTACTATTTTTATAACATTTAATACTCTTGTTTATTGTACTAATCCTTTATTTAAAACATACACTATTAAATATTAAAACTGAAATTGTTTGCTATTTGACTATTTTATACTTACCTGGCCTTTATCAAAAGGTACTCCGATTATACCAACTTTTCTACTGTAATAGTAAATACCTGATTTACTAGAAATTATGCGAATTTTAGTTAATACATTCATTTTGAAACTAATATCTCTTCTTGGTTGCAGTTACTTGCGATTAAATGTAAAAAAAGAAATATGTTCTTTGACCTATAACTGTAGTCTGATATGGAAATTGTATTGACAACATAAATGGAATAAAAAGACCATTAATGATAAATGTAAGCGAAAGTTATAAGAATGTATATATACACAGCATACAACCACGTGTAATCTGTTTTCTGTTCCTATACTAGGATGCCATGGAACAAAGTCGGAATGGATTCCGATCGGAATTATTCCGTTTTCCCTAAAAAACATAATAAAAATCTAGGGAATAACTGAACGATTGAGGGGCTGAATTCTATACGCGTAAATTTTGCGGGATAAGTATTGTCCATAGGGTTAATTTTGGATATCGCTCTAATTTCAATTTTGACGACTAATTCTTGTAGAAAATTTCATAGCTCAATTTTTTTGTCTTTAAATCAAATTTGTAATTTTTTTGTTTTCAAGTTATGTGAACAAAAAAAGTAATTTTTTACATAAAAAAATTTCAATAGATTTTTGTGTTTAATTCGCCATATCTCAGCCAAATATGAATATTTTTCTTTGAAATTTTTTCATTTAAAAAGTTACTTTTTTTGTTCATATAACTTGAAAACAAAAAAAAATTATAAATTTGATTGAAAGACAAAAAAAGATACGCTATGAAATTTTCTACAAGAATCAGTCGTCAAAATTGAAATTAGAGCAATGTCCAAAATTAGCCCTGTGGACAATATTATCCCGCGAAATTCACGCGTATCCCCTTAGAATCCAGCCCCTCAATTCCGATCAGAATCCATTCCGACTTTGTTCCATGATAGATACTCAGAACTTTCTCGTTTTCGACAAATATCAAACATATATCCATCTCATTTCAAGTTCCAAAAGTGTGTACTAGTTCAACCACAATAAAAATAGATCTATAATTTCTCATATGATCATACTGAGAAATTTTGAGTACTTTATTTCATATTTTCGGGAAAAATATGATAAATTTTAGTCAGAGATATATCTAATCCCGCGTTTTCTATGACTTGTATCTCTAGTTGTAATATATTTGAATTAATTTTATTTAATCGATGTTTTCCTAATATAAAAGTTCAATAGCTTGTATGGGTAAAATGACATTGCACTACCGCCGAATTACGTGAACGAACGATATTTTGAGTTTATGGTACTAAGATTAACATCTTAAAAAAATTATATTTAACTGCAAATTATGCGTCTACGTATACTTAGTGAAGATTCAAAATAATAAACAGAGCAGTAATTATGCCTAGCGGGGTAAATGTGGATTTTACATGAGAAGGCACTGCAGTATGTTAAATAAGGATGTGTTTAAGTGAGACATATAATAAGATAGAGCAATATAATGTAAGAAATTAGATATCAATATTATTAACACTGTAAGCAATTTAGAGGAAATAAGCACAACAGAGAAGCTATCAATGTACGTCAGGGCTGGGTGGCTTAGTAGCAGGACGGAAGTTTATCAATACGGAGAAGACTAGACTACGATTCAAATCCCGGAGCCCTGATATTTTCCTCGTGTTGTCGCTTATTTCTTACATTTTTTAACTGGAATTTAAGAAGCTTCTACTATTACGGCTCCTGAGTAGTTGGCCATGGGTCTGTTTTTTGTTCCTGCACTGTTTGAACTAGTACACACGGTGCAATAAGTTGAAGTCAAACAAATATACGTTTGTTTCATTTTAACTTATTGCATCGTGTGCACTAATTTAGACAATGCAGAAACAAAAAACAAACCCTATGTTGAAATCGTGATCAAAAGTGAAAAATGACACGTTTATTTATGTTGCGTGCCATTTTTAAATAAAGACAATTTGAATAAATCGAAACAACGAGATTATTTTAAAATATTTGCAAAAACTGTTCTATTGTGTGCTCACTTTTGGACCGAAAGTGAGCATACGGACATGGACTTATGCTTGTGGCTACCGGTTTCGCCGTTGACTAATTCGATGTTGCCACTATCAATGCGGAGTTCTTGGCTGAATATTCAAGAGCCATCGATCAAATTCCATCATTACTCCAGCATCCGCTTAAAATCAATTAATTTTAATGAAACTTTATTCTCCCAGGAGCTCTTCGATCCCATCATCCTTGTCGGAACTATCTTGCCGTTGCACTTTCATTTTATAGCCCAGTGCTTCTAGAAGATTTATATTAAAGTAGTAAGTCAAATTGATTCCTGGTACTAGACGTTTCAGTTCTTCGATGGTCGCCCAAGCTTTCTCTGTGTCCCCTATATTGGCATAATGCTGTGTAATCGTTGCAAATAGATCACCGCGACGCACTGATTGTTCTAAATTAGGTCCTTGAGAGTCGAGCAGATGACGTACTTGTTGCATTGCCGTTTCTGTCTCACCTCTATCGAACAATCTGCTCAGTGAGAAAAAAAGAGATATTTAAATATAAACAGAATAAATCCATATTCAATTAAAATACAATTAATATAGTAACAGAATATATATATTGTAGGAATTTCTATTATTTAATTAAATATAGTTATAAGCGCAAATAATAGTTGAAAATATATCTATGGTAAAATGACATTTTGTATAAAAATATGAGCCTAAATCTCTAATATATCTTGGATTTACCTTTTAATATCCAAATAACGTTTAATTGCTGACATTCTGTTGTTTACCAGGTCTATTGCCCGTTTGTGAACATCTGGATCTCGTGGCGTCATCACTTTAGATAAACATCTGCTCGCTTGGTTCAGTGCATCCAACGCTTTTTCATAATTTTGAAACTCGTCGATCTCCACCTGTGCGCATGCCACATAAAAATTCGCCAATAAATCCATGGCTTTGCCTCTGGAGTAAAAATTAATTATGTTTTTCAGAATCTCTGGTTGATTTTGCCAATCTAAAGATTGCAAATAATTGCCCGCCATGATATAGATTTCACGGTTCCTTGAAACCTGCGCGAAAAAGCAGATTTTTTCGGTGTCTCCGGATTTGAGCAATGCTTTCATGGCGCGTAGCTTGTTGCCAGCTTGCGTGAATTTCTTAGTTGCAAGATGATAATTTCCCTGATCAAAGGTGATCTCTGCGATTTTCTCAAGAATAGAAATTCTCATACGCTCACGCTCTGTATCATCGTCGCTCCCTTTTTCAATCGTCAGCTTCTCTGCGAGTTCTTCGCTTAGCACGACATTATGTTGCTGAATCAGATCCAAAGCCGCCATGTAATCTCTGCCGGTTGCGAGTAGATCCACTGCCTTATCGATTTGATCGTTCTGCATGAAATAATCGGCGCACTTGTGAATTAATGCTGGATCAGAATCCGCATTTACGTCCATGATAATCAGTTGCAATGCGCTATACTGTCGTGTTTTGAACGCGATGTCTAAAGCTTTGTGTAAGAGACCAGCTTTATGATATAACAGTACCGCACGATCCGGTTGATCGTTGTTCTCATAAAACTTGGCGACGTCTATCTGCGAATTCCGTGGCGCTAATATAGTCAGTGGCCACAGTTCTTCCAACATGTCGTGTTCCTGCGGATAATGAATATTGCAGAGATTTATTAACTTTTGTTAAGCAATTCAAAATGAGATAAATGAAGCGTTAGTTTTTAACAATTGAACGCCTCACCTTACATAGCCGTATTGCATTAGTGTAAGCTCTAGCAACCGTATAGAAATGAATCGCCTGTACCACATTATTCTTCGATTCATAATGTGCAGCAAGATGGTATGCCGCTGCAGAATGATTTGTTCTAGTTACTAGTTCACACACTTCATTCTCCCTACCGAAATAACAAAGTAATCTTGTCATCGACAGAGTATCCTTTGCTTGCTCATAAAGATGTAAGGCGGTCTCCATATCGCCGGTCGACTCAGTGTATTGAGCATGCCAATTTTTAATCTCCCTGCAACGATGTTAATTTGACTGCATTATAACTAAATATTGTATCTTCCAAAATTTAATTAATACTTCTGTTACTTACGATTCTTCGGAATTATTCAGATACGTGAGTAATTCTCGAGGCCTCATCAAAAGCATTCTAGGCACTTCAAATTGATGGCAATCGGCTTTTGTGTACATATCGATAGCTTCTGCCACTTTATCCTGCTGCTCCAACGCACGAGCATAATTGTAGTAACTTGTTTTTTCACGGATCTTATTCTCGTTACTAGCTAATTCGATTGCCTCCTTAAATTTATTCCGCGCCTCGTACAGTCGTCCCAACAGATCTAGACGTTTCGCTTCTCGAAACAGACGTTCAGCATCAGTCTGAAAATCATACAATTAATACAAATTTTGAAAATATACTCGCAATATTCATTAAAAGAAAGCTTAAGAGAATCCTAAAGTTACTTGTTTATCGATTCAATAGGATCTAAACACGATTTATGTGTCTTATTAATACATCTCTACACACTACTATATCAATACCGTACGCACATATACGTACAAATTTTCTAACTAGTCTTTCATATTAAATATCTAAGCCTAATTCTAAGAATTCAACATTGTTTAAAAAATAATCGATAACGGACAACTTCAGGATCCCCTTAAATGTATATTTAACAACTTACATGTAGGCCAAGTTCGACGGCTAAAATTCCTACTTGTGCTTCCAAGCTTAAAGTATCATCTTGCATAGCTTCACGTAAAGCCCGTGCAGCATTAGCTTGCTTCATGTGACCCAGGCAAAGAAGAGCCATGTTCAGTTGCTTTGTTTTCACGCACATTTTGGCCAGACTCTTCCAGACAGCTTCGTTTTTTATAGATTTAATGGCTTTAAAAGCCTCCTCCATATTCGCCACACTAATATGGAAACTGAAATCCATCACTGCTTTCCTGGTGATTGAATCGCACTTTCCTAGTTCCTCAAAGTCTCTCATTAATAACTGCATAATTTTGCTATTTCTATTCAAGCTCTTTTCGGAATTTAGGATAACAATATGTGGCGAGTGTACACCTAACAATCGGCAATTCTCATCAGCAATCGGCTTCACATCTTGTACAACAATACCGTGATCTGATGTCGCAAATAACGATACCAGCACTACAGAAGTTTGTACAATCTACAAAATAAAAATTAATGTTTTAAATGTGTTAAAAATTAATCTTCTCGTAGGTCGGAGACACTTTATATAAAGTCAAAACACGTGTTTCGTCTGCGATACGTAATTACTAATTTTTATTTTAATGTTATATATATATTTATATGTTCAGTTTTAGCCTATTATTAAATCGTATTTGTATAGTAAGAACATAATATCACCTAATAAGATTATGAAATAAATTATTTAAGCACTAAGATCTGCTTCGGTTGAATATAGGGTTTTCCTTATTCACACACGCACGCACGCATGCATGTATAATGAAATCTCCCTAATTTTAATTTATTGGAATCAAACAGTATGTAATTTTTCTTTTGGTAGCTACTCGTATGTTAATAGCTTTAGTTTTAACAGATAAATTGAAAATACCGCACATCATATTTAACTATATTCACTTTCATTATACTATACGTAAAATAATGAGACAGCAATACAAGTAGAAAAATTGAGTTGAAAAAGTTTCTGCCATGAAATAAAGATTTAACTAGATATTTAATCTACAATCCAAATACAGGCAATTTAATAGACATTACCCAATCATTGTCCTTATTAAGGCTCTTAGAATCACGTTTTTCTAATTTTTGAGCTCGACATATTAGTAGTCTGGGATCTTCAACATCCCAACAATGCGCTGTTACCAATCTCCCTTTGCATTGTGCAACTCTAAAAGTAGTATATTGTCAGAGATATACAAAATCAATTAACAGAAAAATATGATTAATTCTGATCTGTGTGTGATTTGATGCAGCTGTGTCGAATTTTCAGATTATTTACTCACAACATATTATCATCATCAACGATGTCATCCGACTCTCCAAAATCAAATTCATAAATCTGATCGCTTTCAATATCCCAAATATATAAAATCGAACTAGGCATGAGATTTGCCATGGCAACAGTGATTGAGACGCAACGGCAATCCGAATTACATCTAGCTTCAATGATTTCGGCAAAATCGCTAATCATCTCGTATGTCGCCATAGCGCGAGTGTGTAACTTAGCCTCATGTTTGCTCAGATTCCAAATCTTCAGAATACCATTTAATGATGCTACAGTTAAATAATGCCCTACAAAATGTTATAAGTATAATATTTATAATGCAAGTAATACAAATACTTTGTTAAAGTTTTAGGTGATAAGGAAAACTCATGACACTTTATGTCAAATAAAAATTTTTACCTGTTAATTCCATCGTGATTGGTTCGCCTTCCTCCGGTAAAGTGGGAAGCGTCTGGATAACAGAGCCTTCTATAGATCTCAACTGAATGATCGTTGGAGTCAACACGATCAATGTGTGTTCATAGATCAGTATCTTTTCCGTATCGCAGCTGAAGGTTGTCAATACATTCGTATTAAGATTAGCACCTTTATTGATACAGTTGACAACGATTTGTCTACCAGAAGAGACGACGATGTATTCTCTTGATACAGCAATGATCTGCACCTGGATCTCCGTCTTTAGCGTATGCAACTGTTCATCCATCTCAAGTAGAATCTGTGTCGGAGTGAGCTGACTTGCGCAAACACCATCATTGTACACGGCGCACATTGGCTGTTGATGTAAGATGAACACATTGGTGATACAGTTAACAGCCAGAAGAGAATTCCGTGATAAGCTAACACCCCATTCCAATTGTTTTACTGTGCCGTGTATCGCGCAGGACTCTGGGACACTCGGCCAGGAATTCTCATCGCAATCAAGCATACATTTTCGCTTCCATAAGTAGATTGTACCTAGATTGGTACCGGTGGCCAAAGTGTCTGAGAACCGCGGAATGTTATTTAATCCATTGTCCTCAAATTAATTTCAATGGATATGTTACAGACAAAGTCTGCTAAAAATAATTTATTAGTGAACATAGCCTGATTTATGGACAAAATCAACATTGTCCATCCAGCGATAATAATATTAGTAATCGTTATTTTATTGCGGACTTTGCCCGATTCCAAATGAACATTGCTAAATCTATATAGGCTAAGCTGCGTTGAATGAACGGAGCCAGTAGTACTTAGATTTCTCAACTTTTTAAAGGATCATTATTTAAAGGATCATTTATATTATTATAAATCTCATTGATCGATTATAAGAGAGGAATGCTGGACTGTGATTAATCAATTCTTAAAGATTACAACATACACAGTATACAATTACAGCAAGTATAAATGATCTCTAAGGCTCCTAGTCGCTATTGATAAAATTAGAGAAGGGAAAAAACCCTCCGGACCATTGAAATATAATAAAAGTCATGCTCCTTTCAGTAATATTATATTTTAGTGCTCTGGACACATGGTGTGTATTGATAAATGTTACCACTAAAGTATTGGTAAATGTTTATCAGGAAATATAGTATGTACACTTGATCAATTCTAAGTCAGATAAATCTGGTTTAGAATTTTGAAAGCACATTGATATCTTACCATTTGCCTTGCAAAATGCCAAGCTAGTACATATTTCCTGAGGAGTGGCGACGTTTCCATTGGATAAATCTGGTGGTGATAAGATGTATGTATCACCTGTGTGAATATCCCAACACCGTACAGCGAGTTCTCCTGTGAGCACAGCCAATGTGTTTCTGCTAATCCAGCACAAGGTGGTACTAGTGGCTCGTGATGAATCACTTCTGCAACTTAGTTTTACCTAAAATAAATATTATTATAATATTATTTGTTACATCAATTCAGAATTAAACTATACTGAGTCCTTATATATTCAAATTCTCTAATGATCAATGTTATTATTTTTTACATTTCTTCTCTTGACAAATGACAATATTGACAATTTAATTTCTTATCATATTAATTATTTATTATACAGGGTGACTGATAAAAATAATAATACTGAAGAGTAGATTTTGTTTTATCTTGAAACAAAAATCCTAATACCAAAATGTCAAGGCTATAAAATAATTTTTGAATTGTAAGCATTTACAATTAATGAATCATATCACCTAAAATTCGCGTTTTTCAGTATTTTGCATTGTACCACACCTGAACGTATGAACTACACCCTTTATATTTTCATGAATAAAATTTCATTTACATTTACAGTGCATTCTTAAACTTTGAAATAATGTGTAGATGTAGTAGTGATAGAACTCAATGGCATAAACCTTTGTCAATTCGGTGAGCTCTCCAGTGATTGAATCTGCTTGAAAGTGCCCAATATTCAATCCCTCTGTCATAACAATGATAGAATCTCTAGTCTGATGATACAGTAAGCAGTGCACAATTGCGCCATCAGTACTAAGAACTTCCTTGCACTGTCCTTGAGAATCAACAAAATATATGATACCACTTATAGTACCAATATAAAACGAATGATTGTCCCGTTGTATTGGAACTGCTGTTGGTACAGCTGTTCTTGGACGCCAAGAACTGAATATATCCCAGGCTCTCTCATCACCAGTCACTGTTGCTTTTGCCAAGCCACTGTAAACGATTAATTGACCAATTAGTATCTGATTAAACAATCAAGAAAAAAATTATCAAATATTCATCTATAAGTTTTAATTAAAATAGGTTCTTTGAAACATAAGTTTACTTTTTATTTTATATATTATATTACCTTGCAAATAAAATTAAAAAAATATCCTGTGCCATTATAAAACTAATAAAAGTTGTTTTATATAATTTAATCTATTTTTGCTTATAAGTTGTACCTAATATCAACAGCTGGTTTTAGTGGAATTGTTCTAAATGCAATTTGCGTGAAAGATTCCTTTAGTTCATGATGGAATGTCATGAATAGCTGTCCTCTAGAGTCTATTTTCCATCCAACTATAGATCCACCAGTATCTGCAGATACTAAACAACCACCATACTGACTCCATTGCAAAATTGTGATGATATCTCGATGAGGAGTTACTATTACATTGAACTCCTGAGTTCCAGTATCCCCTGGCCATACCTGATAATAATTTAATATATTTTTCATCTATTCTTTGCCTTCTGTAGCTTGAAATAATGTGTAATACTAACTCGTAAGTCTCCGTTTTCCCATCCTGCTGCTAGCCACGTTTTCTCCGGATGCCAGCCAAGAGCGGTGACTTGTGCCACTGTATGTCCTGGTGATTCAACATCCTGCACGAGTTCACCTTGATCATCATAAATGACTACAAAGCCACCTTTGTCTTGAGAATACGCAGCAACAGCCAATAAAGGATAGTTATTATGCCAAGTTGTAAGAGTGCTTATTGAAGCACTTTCAGGATTTTGCACCCGTATGTCAAAATACAAAGTCATTGTTTTAACATATTAGAATAAATTAATATGAATAAGAGCAATATATACTATGACGCTTGTTTTAAAAAATATATATCGCATTATTAAAACATTTGAAACACAGATAACAATTCTTTCTCAAATCGATAAAACACAATCAATTCCAGTCTCTTTTAATCCATGTTTACGTTGACAATTATCATCAGTTGTCTTGGAAACTAAAGCCAGTTGCACACGACGCTTGTTTTCCTGTCATTTCTCGGGTGTGTTCCAAAATTGGTAGTGCGCTGTCATCGTTGTAGCTTGTAGCGTGTTCTGAATACGGGCATCAATGGGCGAGTTCAAGACGACAAAGCGGCTAGGTACGCTTGCCGAGCGATTGAGTATGATTGGTTGGATCTATAAGTAATAACCAATTATATTCAATCGCTCGGCAAGTATACCTAGCCGTTTTGCCGTCTTGAACTCGCCCAATACATATTAAGCCCATGGCACATAGAAAAACGTAAGGTCGTAAACGTAATCAGTAAGCGAATTGACCAATCACAGTTGAGAACGTGGTGACGGCGGCCGCTTACGTTCTCAACTGTGATTGGTCAATTCGCTTACTGATTACGTTTACGACCTTACGTTTTTCTATGTGCCATGGGCTTTACTAAAAGGGTGCAGCCACAATAGAAGGAATGCTGGATTTACACTGCATCCGATCTCCGATGTGCGTCGTACGACGACTCTGCAACCAATCAGAAAAATCGTATCACTGATACGAAGCAAAATTTTGTTTTCTGATTGGTTGCAGAGTCGTCGTACGATGAAAATCGGATGTAGTGTGAATCCAGCAAGAGTCGTCGTGCGACGAAAATCGAATGTAGGGTGAATTCAACTAACCAATTAGAATAAATATCAGACTGCCAATCAGAAACTCGGACATTAATATCGCTTCTCTTTATATATAGGACTCTAACCACAATGACGCCTTCCTCCGCCGGCGACACGAGGCTGACGGAGCTGACGAAGGCGTCGGCAGTGGTCGGTGGTGGTCGGTAGTCGGCACCAGTCGGCATTGTGACCGGCTGGGTTTTGGTGTTCGTAATCGTCTCTGTTATAGAAGTTGGAAACGCGATATACGCGTGAGAACAATACGGAAATTGAAAAAGAGAGTAAACGAGAGCACAAAGCATTCAGGGTGCCACATCCTACGTATAAGTATTGATGGTTCCTGTACATTCTCTACACCGCGTCGCACCACTCCCTCTCTAATCCTTGTACTCTCGCCATTGCTCGCTACGTTTCTCGTCAAACCGCTATTCACTGCGGTTGACAACTCGGTGGACAACGATACCTCCCCTTTTGACTGATCACAGAGTTGTACATTTTTCGCACACAATCGGAAAGAGCAAGTTCACACTTGCTTACGCTCCTATTCTCTCCCAAGGTCCACTCTCTTTTCCATGTCAACAACACGCGCGCTTCTGTCAAGGCCAGCAGCGAGCTCTGTGAGTTACTACACCCCTCACGTCGTTGTCATCCACGAGAATTTGTTATCGTACACGTCGCATTTGCGCCACTGGGGAATCTCGACGAAGATCGCCGACGGTATCGAACGTCGAGACTGTCGGGAGTCGGGAAGAACGTCGTGCGATCGGATCGACGGCGTCGCTCCTACCACCTTGAGATGAGTGACCATGGCTGTATACATTTAAATAATTTTAAAGCAGCCAAAGGTATCCAGCCGTACAAAGTAATTCACTCATTTTTCGTGACTAGTACATCGACCGAGGCACGCGTCAGAAAGGTACGTCTATCTTTTTCTCCCGTGCTAGGGGTCAAAGTTCTTTGTCACGTTTCGGGAGATCTTTCATCTTGCTCCTCTGTGTCTTGTTTTCACATTTCCTCGCTCTCGCTCTCTCCATTTCTTTGTGCCTCTGTGTACGTACATTTAAAGGATTATTTATACTGACCGTAATTTACAAAAATTAACCAATCATAGTCAGTGAGCTCTATAATATACTGTAGCGAGCCATTAAAGACTGGATGTGGTCTTGATTTCTAAATAATACTAATCTCAAACTAATTCACTACTTGGTTAATTCTGTTTTACTAACATAAGTAGAAAACAGTCAGAATGACCAATATTGCTTGCTTTTCTTTTCTCCATTAGGCCGCAGTTTTTTTTATAGTTTAATACAGGAAAGTCTTGCTTCAGTAGGTATATATTATAGAATTCACTGGTTCAAGTTGACAAAACAGTTAGCCTACTCGCCGAATAAATGAACATGATTGGTCGTTACTTATAGATCCAACCAATCGCATTCAATTGCTCAGCGAACAGGTTAGTAGCTTTGTCCGGCTTGAATGTGCTCAATATTTATTATTAGCAGTAATTCATATATATCTCATAAGGAAAATGTGATTGGTTAATTTTTTTATGCATATGTTTATGTACCTATGCGAGTTGTGTGGATATACCTTTATGATATGACTTTACCTTTAATATATGGTATGTTCTATTATGTGTAGGAATCTTTTCAGTTTTCATTATTTTTAATACAAACTAATTTAATTTGGTAAGGGAAAAAATTTGGTTGTGTTTGGTTTGGTTGCTCACGCGCTTTAAGCACTTAATAATCATCATTCTATCTTTGTCGTTCATTAGACGCAAAATAAGAATAAAAATGCTGAAAGCATACAAATTGAAAAAACGTAAATTTAACAAATATATTTGATATACGCCTATCCTAAAAATAGGTGATATGCAGTGATATGCATATTGATACACTAAACATTATTTGAAAATTCTTTTTAGGTGAAAAAAGAATTTTTTTACAAATGTTTGATTTCAAATAGTCTCGACAACAATTTCCCACCGATTTTGTAAAATATGAAATGACAATAAAATTAAATTGATAAATATAAGTTAAAATTATACATTATTAACTCCTTTAATTGGTAAAATAAATAAACAAAGAAATATACAAGGCTATAGGAGTCGACCGCTAGTTGTATTGCAAAATCTTAAATTTAATAATATAATAATTTTCGTACGTTTCGACTTCTGTTTCGAGTCATCTTCAGCTTTACACAATAATACTGCAAAAATACCGCAAATTATCGCAAATTATTTCATCTCGTGTGTCTCACCTTGGAAACCTTCTAGGGATGAGCAGAATTATTCAAACAATTGCATAGCTGAGTGTTGAAATAAACTCAAGCTAAATGTTAAAATTACCGTTAATCAACATTAAATGAGCATTAAATTGAATTTTAATATAATAATTTACCCTCATAAGCACCAGAGTGATCACACAACTTAAAACAATTTTTATATCAATAAAATTATTACACTACTCTGAGCATGCTCAGTATTATGTATCTAAATTTTAAAAATAATTGTTAAATAATTACCTTAAATTTAAATTTTGTTTAAAGTTTAGGTTTATTTGTTTGTTTAGTAAATAAGATATATAAACGTAATACGATTAATATTAGGAATTTATTTTGCAGGCTGTGAGTTGTTTATGTCACACATGTAAAACTTATAAGGATCGCCTACATTCTTGTCTTCATTGTATATTTTTTGGCTGCTATGTAAAAGGTCACATACAAGAGCATGCAAAAACGAAGAAACATTTTCTAGGTATATACAGAATATTTTTCAGATTACATCCACATATTATATGTTTTCAAATATTTAATTTTCAATTATTTAAAAATAAATATACAAATAAAATTTTATATAATGTGAATTTTAATAATTTCATAATTAGATGAGTGTTTGTTTTTATATCGTCTTATTTTTTCTGTTTTATTGTAGCCGTTGATTTATGTTATGGGAATATTCTGTGCTTCCAATGTGGTGATTATGTATATGACAGAGAGTTGTTAAAAGTGGCAAAAGCACAATGGAGCGAGTTGGCAAAATCCTTGAGCTTCGGAGAATTCTATCGTGCATGGGAACCCACGCAGACAGAGGCGGAGTTGCTGAGAAATCATCCGCGGCGAAGACGCGTCGTAGAAAATTCCACTATAGGTATTGAAAAAATTCTTAAGTTTATCGTTAGTTCAATTTCCAGATCACATTGTATGAGCTAAATAAATTTTATTTGATGGCATACAAATGCAAATAATGTTAATATAATGTTATCTTCAGAAAAAATATAATTTGACAATATTACAATAATGATTCAATTATTACTCTTTGTAGAATAATGTAAAAATTCATGCTCTGTTTTAATTTTAGGTTTAAGAGGACTCATCAATCTCGGAAATACTTGTTTCGTAAATTGCATCGTACAGGCGCTTATTCACACTCCACTATTACGAGATTACTTCCTTGCTGACCGTCATCACTGCCCGCAACCGAGTCTCTGTTTGGTCTGCGAGGTATCTCATTTGTTCCAAGAGTTCTATTCCGGCAACAAGGCTCCATTGACGCTTCACAAACTTCTCCATCTGATTTGGACTCACGTCAGACATCTAGCAGGTTATGAGCAGCAGGATGCTCATGAATTCTTCATTGCTACACTGGATGTCCTTCATAAACACTGCGAAGCCACTACGATTCTGGTTAAAGACAACCCTCATCACTGCAAATGTATCATTGATCAAATATTTACTGGGTGCCTTCAAAGTGACGTTGTTTGTCAGGCTTGCAAGTATGTTAATCTCTATGTTTCTCTAAGAAGGGTACTTAATATACAGAGAAGATATGTATAATATCAATGTGGAACCTATAAAATATTTAAGTACACACTAAAAAAGTAATTAAATAATGTGATAAGTGCATGGCTTATTTTATGTAGAATGAAATAATTATTAAATCAGATAAAGGAGGATCCTGATTGACCATAGAGCATTACAATTATACAGCGTCTAGTACGTGGAGCTTTTTTTGATCGAGTGATGTTAGTGAATTGTGTTTAAATGTAACGTGGTCAATTGATACTCGTCAGATTAATACAAAACTTCTCAAATATATAATACACTATAAAGATAACCTATAATAAGAATCTGTATTATATCAAATTTAGCTCTATTAGCCTTCACTTTCTTTTCAGTGGTGTGTCAACAACAATAGATCCATTTTGGGACATATCTTTAGATCTAACTTCGGCAGCTAGTACCTCTGGTTCTAATACACCCGGGGCACCCACTTCCTTGCTAGATTGTCTGGAAAAATTTACCAGAGCCGAGCATTTAGGTTCTAGTGCAAAGATCAAATGTAGCAACTGTGAGACTTATCAAGAAAGCACAAAGCAATTAACGATGAAGCAATTGCCGATCGTGGCGATCTTTCATCTAAAGCGCTTTGAACACTTCATAATTCAAGATAAGATTTTTAAAAAGAAGATCTCTACATTTATCTCGTTCCCGGAACAACTAGATATGACGCCATTCATGTCGCATAAACGCAACGGTAACAATAACAGCGCTATGCTGAATGGCTTGTCGAAAAACGGAGAAGATATGAGTTTCAGTGACAATAGGTAGTAATATTTCTTGAATTACCATCTTTTTCTATTCTCAATTATTATGGGTGATCAATATTATATCGTTTCAACACCTACGTTGAATTAAAATATTGCTGATAATAGGTACTCTCTGTTTGCCGTAATAAATCATGAGGGTTCTTTAGAGACTGGACATTATACCGCTTTCATCAGACAACAGAGAGATCAATGGTTCAAGTGCAATGATCATTTGATTACACGAGCCAAGTTGAAGGATGTTTTGACCAGCGAAGGGTAAGATAAAATAGGGCGATACTGAAAATGGATGAGAATCATTTATCTGAATTTTGATTTTTTTTATTACAATTTCTCAACGAAAGAAAAGAACAAGATATAAATCGTTTTCTCAGCCGCTAAATAAATTTTTGCTTTTCAGATATCTCCTGTTTTATCACAAGCAAATTTTGGAATATGGTTAAAATGATAAAGTCTGAAACAGAAAAGAAGATGTGAATCAAGTCATGTAATTAATTTATTTAACAAAGAATTTAAAAATCGCTACTGAAGCTAGACGTCAGTGACACTTTATGTTTACCGAATATAAATTATTGTCACTGTCACTTTATGGTTTCCGTTGGCGCCTTTTGTATACGATAAGGTGTGTTGTCTGACATTCCCGGTCGACATCTACATGAATGTAACGTAAGCATAGACATTAAGTTTAGCTCAATTTTTTTAAATCGACCGATTGTAATTTTTGTATACTGCTGATCGTTGATATACTTCTACTTTGACATTTATGTTATATATAAGACGCTCCATGTCAATCAGATCACCTGCGTGCCCAGAAATCAGCGCAACAAAAATTAACGTTTAAAGTCTCATATTATTCATATACGTATATACTTTCTAAAAAAAAATGTTTTGAAAAATGAATTATGGTAGATCCAATATGGCATCGAGAAACGATGCCATACGCCACATAAATCCCGCATGAAGGGGTAAATTATTTTAATTATTTTATGTTAGTCTTAGAATAAAAAATATTTTATCATTAGTTTTCAGGAGGTAGTGATTGATACTTAAATGCACGTTCCAAAATCTCTTATTTTGAATTTCGGAATTTTGATGGCAGATTCGTAATCTGCAAACTCGAAAACCTAGGAGTACATACTTTCAAACTAATTTGGTAGTATAGTTAGTATAGTAATTTAAGCAAGAAAATCTTAAATTTACATGTAATGTTTTATTGCTTCTCTGCGCCATATTGGATTTGTCACATTGTATTTTTCAAAAAGCAACATTTCTTTCGAAAGTACATGTATGCATATGCGAATACTTTAAGACCTTGAACATTTATTTTCGTTGCGTTGATTTTGAGTACGCAGGTGATCTAGTGACGTGACGCCTCAACATGACACACACACAAATATTTATACATGTGTGTGTGTGTGTGTGTGTGTGTGTGTGTGTGTGTGTGTGTGTGTGTGTGTGTGTGTGTG
>NW_017279009.1:1447367-1483531 GCF_001594065.2 Cyphomyrmex costatus | reverse complement strand
GTGTGTGTGTGTGTGTGCGTGCGTGTGCGTGTGTACAGACATTCCGAAATTTGAGAGTAATGTTATATATATATACACATATATATATATATAGTGCAGCGTAAAATTTATATATATATATGATATATATATTAGGAGTATGAATTAGTTCGATCCGTTTTCCTAAATGGTTCCAGCTGTTGTGAATGGTTCGTAGTGACAGCTGATTTTGGCGATTTCAGAGAGGTTAGACATCTGCTAATAAAATTCAATTATATCGCTTTGAGTTTCATACAAAAACCTTGATTTTTACTGTGTTTGGAATATCGAATTTTGTGTTAACCAAGCAGCATTTGCGGGAGGTTTTAATTTTCTTCTTTAATTGGAAGAAAAGTGCAGCTGAAGCCCATCGAATGCTTGTCGAAGTTTATGGTGACACTGCGCCAACTGATAAATCATGTAGGGAATGGTTTCGACGTTTCAAGGATGGAGATTTGAACGTTGAAGACAAGCCTCGCTCTGGACAGCCAAAAAAACTCGAAGACAAAAAATTAGAGGCATTACCTGAAGAAGATCAGAGTCAAACGCAAGAGGAGCTTGCAGAATCATTGGAAGTAACTCAACAAGTCGTTTCTGTACGATTGAGAGCCATGGGAATGATTCAAAAACAAGGAAATTGGGTGCCTTATGAAGTGAAACCGAGAGACGTTGAAAGGCGATTTTTTACTTGCGAGCAGTTGATTCAAAGGCAACAAAAAAAAGGTTTTTTGCATCGGATTGTGACTGGAGATGAGAAGTGGATATTCTACGATAACCCCAAGAAGAAAAATACTACGGTAAGCCCGGTCAATCGTTGCCATCGACCTCAACATCAACACCAAAGCTGAACATTCATGGTTCTAAGATCATGCTCTGTATCTGGTGGGACCAAAGGGTGTTGTTTACTATGAGCTGCTGAAATCTGGTGATTCCATTACGGGCAATCGATATCGGCTACAATTGATTCGTTTGATCCGTGCATTGCGAGAAAAACGTCCAGAATACGAGAGCAAAGACATGATAAGTGATTTTTCTTCATGGCAAAGCTCGGCTTCATGTCACAAAAGTCGTAAAAAAATATTTGGAAACGCTCAAATGGGATGTTTTACTGCACCCGTTGTATTCTCCGGATATTGCTCCTTCTGATTACTGATTGTTCCGAAGGATGCACGATTTGGCAAGTCACTGGTTCACTTCTTTCGCAGAAATCAAAAATTGGCTCCAAAATTGGATCGCCTTCAAAGACGAGTCATTTTTTTGAGATGGAATTTGAAAATTGCCTGAGAGATGGAAAAAAGTAGTAGCCAGCGATGGATAATACTTTAATTAATCTGTTCATTCATTTTGTTTTGAAACAAATTCATTTTTGAACACAAAAAAATGGACCGAACTAATTTGTACTCCCTATATATATATATATATATATATATATATATATAGTGCAGCGTAAAATTTAAATATATATATATATTCAGTAATTTAAAAAATCAAATCTCATAAGTTTGAAACAAATTTTTTTATTATTGCAATGAATGTTCAAAATGTTGATCGAAACATGCTAGTCTTCGTGCAAAACTTCGATTTTTTCTTTGACTCTTGAATCGTCATTTTATGAAAAATATTTGTTATTCTATCATGTTTTCTGGGAACGTTCAAAATAAACTCTTACTCTTCACTTTCAACATTTAACTACTCCGAAAAATATGGTAGAAAGAATAAATATTTTCGCGAAATGACGATTCAAGAGTTAGAAAAAGTCCAAGCAAGCTCCACGAAGACTACATGTTTAGATCACCATGGTGAACATTTTGAACATTTATTACAATGAAAATAATTCAAACTTATATATAATTTTCGTTTATATCTCGAAAATAGTTGAATTTTCAAAGAAAAATTAATACAAAGACATTCGATTGATCAAGTACTATCGATACAGTGACTAAAAAATTTCTCTTTTCATTAAAAAAATTTGTATTCATAATAAAAAATCAAGGATATTTACTCAAAGTCTCCTACTTATCGTACAATTTTGAATAGGTATCTTCTCCTAATGTTTTCGAAAAAAAAAAAAAAGGAACGTGATGTACTTTTTGTTACACTTATCCTGCGCGCGCAACACACACACACATACACACCCGTAACGCCGGGAATGGGCTTCGTAAATATTTCCTTCTTAATTTCTGCTCTTGCCAGCAAAATATTAATATTTAATCTCTAAAAGATTCTACAGAGCAAATACATGGTATTAAATTGCTATGACCTCGGATTTTTTAATATATCTAATATTCTATTAATTTACAAATGCGAGAGAGAGGAAAACGAGAATTTGTATATTTTCTGTATTTACGAATTAGGCTTCCGAATAATTGCAGTTAGTTAATTAATATTACCGGTGCAGAGTAATTGAATAAAATTTTGTTTACAGAAAGACGAATAGATCCTTTTTGAATTAAGGAATATAACAAAAAGAGTTTTCGAATTATGGAATTCGATGTTCCATAAGAAACAATTTGATATTTTTTAGTGCGTGATGTATAACTGTATACTGATATAATGTGATATAATTTATCTAATACCAGCGACAAGATATTATTAAAGACCATCAGTTTTATGGAAGTTCATGTAATTGTTAAACTTTAATAAGAATGAGAGAGAAACTGATAATATAATATTAATTTCATGATATATTAGTTTCAATACATAATTTATACATATATATAGTATAATCGTATATAATATATCGAAACTATTGATAGATATGTATATATGTTTAACTCAATATCCGATTTTTATTTAAAACTGATTTTAATATTATCATCCGATAATCATTTGATTATCAATAGAGATAATAACTCTATAGAAAAAAATTGTAAATTTTTCGGCAATATATAAGATATTATTATAGTGTTAAAAGTATGTGTATTTCCTTATGCAGTATTTATATAATAAAAAAAATCATGAATTTAGTAATGTATTATCAGAATATTTATGTTAATAATACCGAATTTTTATTAATTGATAATGTCATCGTTCTTTAATTATCTCTGAGTATCAATCATGTAACTTTTTGTGAAAAGTGAAAACTTGTGAATGTATGTATGAACATATACACATATAAAAAATTTTCACTTCACGTTTTCGCCCTAGGGAAAAAGTTACATTATCTATCGATATTCTGGACCTACTGATAGTCACGAAAATTTGTCCAGGGATACTATTCTATAACTGTTTTCACACGCTTATCGACAGTTGTCGATGTCATTGGCTGCGTTCAGCAGAAAAACAGCTTTGCAATTGTTGTAAAATTTTTGAATATGATTGGCTTATACATTTATCTAATGAGGAAGTAAAGGCAAGACCAATCATATTAAAGAATTTTGCAACAGTTGCAAAGCTGCTTTCTCTGCTGAACGCAGCCATTGCGCAGATATTTTGTGACAAAAAAGCTGTGCAGCGACACCGATAACTGTCGGTAGACGTGTAAAAACAGTTTCAAAGTAGCACCCCAGAGCCGGCCGTCTTTAATAATCTTGTCGGTGCTAATACTGACATGGCCATTTATAGGCAACTTTGTACATACATATGAAATAATATGTTACAACAAATATGAAGATGTCTAATTTGAGGCAAACTCTCACTAGACTTTACAATAAAAATCGCTACTCGACAAACTGTCGCTTTGGAGTCTATTCCACTTTTAAATTCCTTTATATTTTAAATTATTGCAAATGAGCGTAAGATGCGTTGCAATCAAAGTGCCAAATACTCGTAAATTAGTGTTCAATTTCAAATCCCGAGCCGATCATTATTATTAATATACAAAAGTAAATTGAAAAAGTTCTTATCTTATTAAGAAAAAAACTTTTTTCAACAAAATAAACATTTCTCAATATAGTCCCTTTTCAACTTATTACATTTGATCCAATGTTTTTCTAGATCTTTCATTTCTTCAATATAATAACTTGTCTAAATCCGAAAAATAGTCATTAATTTTTGGCACTTATCATTACAACATCCAACGAAAATTTTTTCCCAGATAGCCTTTTTTTTTTAAATTAAAAACAAAAAAAAGTCACACGGAGAGTATAGTGAATGTATAATTAATTCGTACTTCAGATTCATATAATTTCACTATCGCAACTGCTGATCAAGCTGAACAGTGACCAAATGCGGACATCCAATGCGTGTTGTGTGCAACATGCATCGTAATATTATGAAGTAATAAAAAGAAATATAAACCATTAGGGAGTTTTTGCAATACCGTATATCTAGGCATTCGGAGAGTGTGTTATCGACACTATTTGTGTCATCCTTATTTTACGTATATAATAAACGATGAAATAGAATAGATAGAATGACACAAATAATGCTAATTAGCATCTTTCCTAAAGCACCCTTAGTGGAAAGTCGAATTATGCACGCGCAGAAAACCTTTCGATTTAATTTAGTCCGCTCTATCTATCTAAGAACGATATTACATCTAATATTAAACACTGTACATGAAAAATTATGTACTGTGCCATAGTTAGGTAAATAAATTATTTTAAAAGAATTAATATACCAAAAAATATATGTGCTATACAATCTAATTTATTTTTCTAATTATTTTATATATATTATACATTTACTCTAATCAGGACACGCGGCTCTGTGTCTCGTTTCTTTATATACAATATACTAAACATTTACAGTCCAAGTATTATCGTTTATCATAAAAATAGAGACATTACATACAAAATATGGAGTACGTTACATTAAAACTAATACAAATCAAATTTTCTTTCACTACGACGAAGTATGAAAAACATGAGCATGACATGATATTATAAATATCCTTTAATATAAATGAATATATAAATTATATATTCATCTACTTATACGGGTGTCTCAAACTTTTTGACGTACCGCTTGTGAGCAGGTAGAGCGGACTAAATTGAGTCGAAAGTCCTCTAATCATTTTGCAATTTTCTCAATAATTGAGATATTAATTTTTAAACAAACGTGTATTTAGCTAATCTACTGCCAAATGTATAAAATACGCGGTGAGATATAGATCGCTCAGTGTTCAAGGTCACTAATAAGCGTCATTAGATCTTATTAACTATTATTGCGAAAATTGTAAAATGATAAAGGACTTTTTGACTTAGTTTAGTCTGCTCTATTTGCCCACAAACGATATATTAGCTTTTTCTATACAGGTTTCAAATTTTTTGTTTAGGACATTCTGTATAGAAAAGACTGTAAATAATATATCTAATCATATAGGTAATATATACATATATAGAATGTCCTACTTTTATTAATCCAGTCGATTTTTTTCATTGATATAAAAAATCATTGATATAAAAAAAATATTTTTAGATGAGTGAAACGGTTTCAAAAAACACGTATCTTGGCTACATTTTTTTCTAAGGCATCAAAAAGATACGAAGGTTACCTTCACTTTAAAAAAAAAACTATATAATTTTTTTCACATAATATGATTTTTCTAATTAGTCTGTATATAAAAATATTGTGAGAGATAAGTAGTTTAAGAGTTTGTGTGTGTGCGTGCGCGCGCGCTTTTTGGCATATTTTAACGTGAGATATAAAATACTTCAAATAACCATTTTTTTATTAGTGTACCTTAATACGTTTATGCATCAAGTATGCATAAAACATACTGTTAATAATTGACATTTTTTGATCAAAGATAATTGAAATAAAGAAAAAACAATTGTGTTTTTAAAAACTATGCAATATGCATATTCTTTTGAAAAGCAACAACGTACTTTCTTTTCTGAATTGATTTATGTTATTATTGTAAATTAAAGGTTACAGTTAGCAAAAAAATTAATAATTTATGAAATATTTAATATCAAGTTTTGCAGGAATATATATATATACATATAAATTATAAAATATCTTGTAAACTTATTAATTTTTCTATTTTAATTTTAACTAACAGTAATTAGAGGTATATAGAGATAATCATATCACTTGAAAAAATTATATAATTTAATTAAAAAAGTGGGAAGTGACCTCTTAATGACATCCTACTTAAAAAAAAGAACTGTGATTAAATTATTATATCTCCTTCGAAATTCTATTTTCATCTAAAACATATTTTATATCATTAATATTTTCAAAGAAAATTGATTGGATTGATAAAATGGATACCTTGAATATACATAGTGTTTTATTTTAAGTGATAATGTAAAAATACAAGGTATTTTATTGCGCATTATGGCAAATTTTGGGGCAAATTTCTTATTAGTGATAGATTTTTAATAGACCTTATATTAAGTTATAACATTTTGGGCTAATTTTTGATTAATCATAATTTCTCAAATAAAAATTATGCAATTTGACTGTGCATTCACGGGAACGAAATGCCTAGTGCTCTTACACCATGATTGATACAATCGTTTTTCTTTTATTCCGAAAAAAAAGTAATTTTTAAGAAAAAACTTTCGTACAAAAATCATATGATTCAAAAAGAGATAAATAATATCAATTAAAAAAAAAAGAAACCGATTTTTAAAATTACATTTTTTTAAATAAAATTTTTTTATATAATATGATTTTTCTAATCATTCTGTATATTTCATTTTTAAAAATGACAATGATTCCTCTCTCTCTCTCTCTCTCTCTCTCTCTCTCTCTCTCTCTCTCTCTCTCTCTCTCTCAAACTTTATATTTTTTTCACTGAAATATTTTTTCCAAAAAAAGTTTTTTTTTCAAAATCGACTGTATTATTTTAAATACAACACTCTGTATATCTTTCAGTATATATATTTGTTCTTATTTCAAGTCTATTAATCTCATAATATTACTAATCTACACAAGAGACATTTGTTTATTAAAAATTGATATTTGCAAGTGTTTGAAATAAAAATAAGGGGTTTAAACATACGGGTTAAATAATAAGGGATTGCCCCTTAATTATTAAATATTAGCGAGTTTTTGCAATACCGTTTATCCCAGATATAGTGAACGCTAAAGTCACGTTATCCTTTTTTTAATTAAGTGTGAAGAAAAAGATAACGTGACTTTAGCGTTAACCGTATCTGGGATAAACGGTATTGCAAAAACTCCCTATTGTTTATAATTTAACCATAGTTACCCTCTCATAGCCAAGATATCACAGAGCATCTCATATATCGACAAAAGCTTTCTTGCTTTTTGTATGTAGTACTAAAATAATTCATATCTTCTTTAGAAAACTATATATGTTCTTTTAACTTTTCTGTTATATTTCTCTTTTTAAAAACAAGTTAACGTTAAAATAGTAAACATCTGATATACGTAGTGACTATATACAAAAATAATTTCATCCTACATCCAAGAAATAGTTATCCCATCATTAATCGCAATTGCTTTTCAAAATCATATTGTTATACAATTGGAATTAATCGCTGATTTTTCAAGCGAAAGAATTACACACGACTATTTATTTTTAACTGATTCTCTGTGGTCTGTTTTAGTTCTATTAATTTTACTTTCATCGGCTGAATATTGGTGCCTATCCATTCTTCAATCATTGATGAAAAGAAAATTGCTTCCATTTGAACTCGTAGATAACCTTCCAAAGAAGATAATTCCAATAATAATCTGAAATGATATATTGGGTACTTACAAGATGTAATACATTTTTTATATAGACGATTGTTATGAAATGATTGCTACTCACTCTGTAAAAGCAGGTACTAAGTTCTCTAGTTGCATGGGATTTGTGTAATTATTTGCCACTTGCCATGAATTCATCCACGTCATGATCCTGTCCGGGAATAATTTTATAAATAAAATCGACACACATCTCTTAGCTTCTTTGGATTTCTAATATTTAAGAAAAAAATCTTTCGTTTTTTTTAAATATATTTAAAAATATTCTATCTTATATACGAATAATCTTATTTCTTCAAAAGAAATCGTCAAAAGACAAAAAGTTATCAAAAATGTTTTGCAAATAATAATTTCAGATATATAAAGCGTTCTCTGGGCTTACTGATCACTGGTGACGATATTGTGAAATTTTGTCTTGAAGTTAAGAAACCACTCCATACCCACAGCTACTTGCCATCCAGGAAAAAGCAAATTGCTAGGAATTGGAACTGGTCTAAGCTGTGGAGTTATATGCAACGGATGATCAATATATCCCAAACTCTTTGCAACCTGGGTGTGCGTTTGTTCCGAATAACCATAGAGCCAAACTTTCAAACATAGAGCTAACGATGGTATTGCCGTAGGCAACAATTCACATAGTGTGGCATAATGATCATACCTAAAATTACAATTGATCAATGTCAAGGATCAATGTTTCAAAACAAATCTCGAACATTTAACTTACCTTGACCAGCCAGTGAATGCTGTACCACGAAATTCGTGCACCTTATTCACATGAACTCCTAGTTCTTCCAACCATTTTTCATGATTGCTTATGTGATGTCGTATTATAGGTATATGTTGTGTGGAGCCAGTAGCTCCTTTGAATGCGGTTGCTGCCCAAATATTGGGAAAGACTGTACTATACTTATCCCACAATCCTAATAATTTGATAATAATGATCATATAATTTAGCAAATATTTTCAAATTTCTTGGTATATAAAAAAAAAGGAAAAATATTAAAAGGAAAAAAGAAAAAAATACCATTAGGTAACGCAAAATTGTCCCTGGGATTATAATGCCATACCATGGGTTCCACATATTTGCCAATATAATGTTCTACAAAAAAAAAAGAAATATTAAAAGATATTGAAGAAATCTATGTGATCAAACGATGCAATATAGTAGTAACAAGATACCGTTCAAAACCTGTAAGTCTATCGATCTCAGCATGTCATCCCAGATGATGATCTTTAAGTATGGATAGGTTTCCTGGATGTATTGGGCTATCGTCAGAATATGTTCCAGGTACAATGACGATTTACCATATTTGCTAGCTGCAGCTCGTTTGGTACAGACCGAGCAGAGACCTAGGTGCCACACTTCATCAGACCCTATATGCAGATATTGTATGTCAGGATGAAAGCTAACAATCTGACGTATCAACGACTTCACCACTAGAAGAGTTCTTGGATTTGATGGACAAATTGAACTTGGAAAAGGCTCCACTTCACGCAACGATCGCCATTCATCATGTTTCAGGATAAACTGGAATATATCATAATAACTAGATTTAAAAAATCTCTTGAATGTTATGATTTTAAAAATAAGAAAAATATAAAATTAGACAGTAGCTAAAAGTAACTTTGTGCAAAATAATCCAATATAAAAGCAATAAAATAATTTGTGCTATACCTCCATATGACCAAAAGTTTGTACCAACGGAATAACTGCTAAGCCACAATCACCCGCAATCTGCAGAATATGTCTAGCCTCCTGAACTGTGTATCCACTCGCCAAGCTGCTTGGACCATTGCTCCCTATTGGAGAGAGTTCCCTGTTGTAAGGAAACGTGTCTTCCCATTCCAATAATAATCCAGTAGCTCCCCATGTTCGTAACAGTGGAAAGAGCTGTAAATTTTATTGAGTCATAAAAACAGACCTAATGATGGAAGCACTGAAAGTATCCGAATGAATGTAGCTCTAGTGTGGTACAGTAATCATTTCATGTATAGACTTTCCAGCACAATACAATCATATATTTGTATCATATAGGGTATTTTCCAGCAAGGAAACAGTCGCACACTTGTGACACAGTAATATACAGTGTTGACTTATAGCTAAAACATTAATAGCATTTTTATGACTATGTTTATGGATCTTTAATATCCATTAGAAACTGACCAATTATAGTCATTCCAATTTTCAGCTATGATTGGCCAGTTTCATAACTACCATGTAAACATAGTCCATGTTACTGCTAGAGTGAAATAAAGAAAAAAAATTTTCAATTATGTCTGAATTATTATGTTTGAATTATTATATGTCTAAACAATTATGTCTGAGAGAGAGAGAGAGAAAATAGATTCAAATATAATCTTGAAACCTCTTATCAGAATATAAAAATTTGATATTTTCATGAAGTGATATAAAACGACACGTTCAAGCACAGAATTTTATTTACATACAATATGATGACTTGTGTCATAGTTGGAAAGCACAGCATTGTATACTGTACACAAGATCTATATATAGGCCTGTTCTTTTTGCCTGCACTGTCTGAACTGGTACATACAGTGCAATAAGTTGAAATGAAACAAACGTATATCTGTTTCACTTCAACTTATTGCACTCTGTGTACCAGTTCGGTAAAAAGAACAGGCCTTATAATATACACAAAGTTGTGTCATTTGAAATCTCCAAAAATTTTCAAACTTAAAATGAGATAGATACATATTTGAGCATTGAAGAGAGAAAGCAAAGTTTTTTGCTACCTGCAAAGTGTAAACAATGCAAATCTATTATATCATCTGCGTATATTGCCAAGAAGTACTAATGACACATGTAAACACAGTGAATTATTACATCCTATTGCCAATGTTAAACAGAGACAAAATGATGACTGTGATATACTTTCTCTTACTAGAAAGCACCCTAACATACAATTTCCAATGAATGGCATTTGTGTTTCTTTCATATTACCAAGTGTAAACAAAAGCCAAGAGCATGTGACAAGTTCAAAACGCAATTCGTAACGAGCGAAAGAAACCAGGATTATATACCGGACAGTACTCACAATCAGATGAAAAAGAAATGTGCTCGAATTTGAAAACAGAAAAATAAACAATGCGAGCTTCCGAATGTGTTGACACGAAAAGAGGCTATTAGTCTGAAGTGTTTACACGCCGCTGTGTACCTTTTCGAAGTAGCAGGTCCGTGGCGGTGCGCCCTTTAAATCAAGATGGACAAGCCTGAAAAAGAAAGGGTGATTTACCGAGTTACAACATTTCATTCGTAAGAAATTTACGAAGATTTATGTCTTGTCAATCGTGCTACCTTACCTGTGCGAGCCCAACGTCAAAGCGTCCATCTTTCCTTTCATTCCATTCATCGGTCAGACAACATTGGTCAAAGATAGAACGACGACTTTTGGCGCGGAATAAATTCAATAGGGATTTTTTGCAATACCATATCCAGCATAGTACTTATAAAGGTACCGTCACTGCGACGTAATTCACGTCAGCTAATCAAATCATCTCAATTAGAATAACGCGTAGTACCTGATGCAATTTGATACGATTTGATTGGTTGGCGCAGATTACGCTTACGCAAATTACGCCGCATGTGAGAGCAGCCTTAACCCAAAAGCGAATGTTTTTTTACTAATTCGAATCGAATAATGAAATAAAAGTTGAAGAACGCAAATGTTCGAAAAATTGTAAAAAATCGCTTGTGCTACCTATTTATATTAAAATGATTGCCATGGCCAAAAACAATAGGGATAAGAAATTTATTTAAAAAATTGCGATTTTGAACTATTAAAATAAATGATAAATGATAACATAAAAAAATCTTAAAAATTATTAAGCGATCAAAATCTGGATGAAATCGTATATAGAAGAGATGAAATAGCCCCTAAGATATATAAATATATAGTTATATCAAATACAAAATGTTGCTAGCAGCAAGTGTAAAAATTATTTCATCGAAACAAAATATTATACAGACATATTTTTAGACTCCTGCCACAAATTTTCCACGTGCGCTATATCGAATTTTTTGTTTTTTCATACTAATAAAAAAAAGGCACGTGTCAATTTTTACGGATACGTGTTATAACGGTTATCGACAAATTGAAACACTTTCTCCTTATTATGTATCACGTGTTTCGTCAACTTGTGTTATTCATGCGCTATTATTACTTCATGAACAATTTTTGTAAGCATCCACCGTATTAACGTATTTTTAACTTAGATATATATATATATATAGTATTGATAGAAAAAAAATGTTTAATAGAAAAATATATATAACGTAATTGTTTTTAAATATAAATGTAACATTTCTCTCGTGAAAAGCTTACATATATCAGTGAATTATAAGAAATATTTTACGATTTTATATAAACTTTATAGATCGAAACATCTTTTATTTAATATCAAATTTTATATGTTGACGCAAATATAATAGGCAGACAGTTTACATAATTTTACTAAGTTTCTATCGATGTAATCCGCTAATAAAGTAGGTCAAAGACTCGACGGGTTATGCATTTTAACTTACAATTAGATAACTGATATAAGATTCTAACTTGTAACATATACATACAAAAAGACGCCATTATATACGTTTCATAAGATAACTTGGGAATTCTAAAATTCAAGATAATTTTATTATATAATTATTAATTACTAATCGTATTCATTACTCTTGGCATTGCATAATAATTAAAGATTTAGTTAAGATTATAAAATTTATTACACTTACCGATGTTATTATTTACAGATAAAAATTGATAGTTTATTTTATATAACCATATAATTGAAAATATATTTCGAAAATATGTTTATATTATTTTAATTACAAATCGATACAGATATAAGAATAAGCAATTAAAATATTGGTAGAGCGGTACAAGCATTTAAATATAATATATATATATATATACATATATATATATGATGCTTTTAGCAAGTGACAGTGTAACACAGTAATCATTTCATTTTTGTTTCTCATTTAGCGAACAACAAGAATATATAATTATGATTCACTGTGTTACTGTATCATTTAAATCTCTTGCTGGAAAGCTCCTATACTGTATACTTGAAAGGAATGGAAGGTAATTGGAATGTTTGGGATATCGTGCGACAAGGTAGGCCCCTCCGTTCGATTCGGCCTCCATCCTTCACCCGACTATATAAAAGCTAGCCACCGCTGATGGATCGCTTTAGTTTTTCGCTCTTACCTGCAGTCTCGTCAGCTTATTCTTTTTTTTTATATTCATTGATTTTTGTATGTACCTAATATCGTACGATGAAGGGGTATTTTCTGATTTTATTGGTCTCGCTGGTGACTTTGGCCATCGCAAACGAAAAGTATACCAGAAAATACGACGACGTGAACGTGGACAAGATCCTCCAAAATAATCGTGTTCTCACCAATTACATTCGATGCCTAATGGACGAAGGACCTTGCACCGCTGAAGGCCGCGAGTTGAGAAGTAAGTAGGAAAGGAGAGGAGTCTCGAGCGTAGATCACTTAATTTAGATTGTAAAAGTTACGATGATGCTTCTTTTCTTATTTTTTATTTGGAATAAAATTAAATATTCAGCACTTTGCTCAGAATTTTTCAATTGGAAAATATTTGAACACGGAACGAACAAATGTAGATTGCAATTGTAATTACAGCAGATAATTCAACATACACTCTCTCTGTTACGTAATTATTGCTATGAACTTTCTCGCGCGTATTACATCCGGGCTTTCTTTTGCATGTACGTAATAACGGTAATGTGTAAAGTATGTACGTACGTAAATTATATATTATTAAGTTTACATAATTTTTTAACTGTATGTATATATATGTATTTACATTATTTAATGTATAAAATTAAATTTATGTGAACCTTATCTTATAAAGTTTGTGAATTTTGGGAATTTTGTAAATTTTACTTCATTTTTACATGTATACATTACATTATACACGCTAAATTTACAGAATTTTTGTATTATAAAATATTCATGTAAATGGATTAAATTTTAATGTTTATCAACATTTTTATTTATTATTTCTAGTGAACAAATTCTAATATCTTATATCTGTATAAGAATTTTTTTAATATTTCAAATTTATAAAGATTTCTGTAAAATACCTTCAAATTTTAGTTTTCTTGAAAAATTTATAAACAAAATAAGAAAAGTCTTAAAAATTCTTTATAAAATATTTTAGAATTCCTTGTCTTTTATACTAAAATTCAAATACACACACAAATATTGATAAATATTAATCAAATATTCAAATTAAAAATTAAAAAAAAAACAAGGTATAAACTTTTTCAGCGCAATTCTGACAAGTAGTTTAATTTATATAAAAAAATTTCAATTGCGTAAACAATGAAACAGCGTGCATTTAATTAATCATTAATATTATTACAAAAAAACATTAAAAAATAAAAATAAATAATTAACATACATAATGTTAATTATACAATGAATTTAAACATTTTATAGTAATATACATGGTAATATAATAATATTCCGATTGCACACATATTGCGCATATCGTTAATTAACCTTTTTCTCTCTCTTTCTCTCTCTTTCTCATTGCTCGTTTCTCGACCTTCTATAAATTGTTTTGCACATACGAGTTCGAAAACATTAGGTGCAATTTATTAAATGCTGCAATTCTTCATTGATCAATAAGAAGGAAAAATTTTATAAATTGATCAATTGTAATATTTTGTATGAAGTGGATTGCATTCATTGTTTGTTAATAACATAATAACAGTTTGATGTTCATTTGCAAAACTCCAATACAAATGATATTCAAATTATATTTATAACCTTTTTCGCTTATTTGATGTATTTATAAAACTTTGGCACAGTATATCAGAATATTGCATTGAAAGGGAAAGGGGAACGGCGAGAGAGACAAGAAGGGGAAAAACAGGGTGTTAAATTATATTAAAATACAAATTTCATCATTAAATTAATGTATTAATAAGACATTTTTACTTTATTAATTTTAAAAATTAATTTCGGCGAACACTTTGTCAATTGCTCTTACAAAAGTATAATTAATGCTACCATAATAGAACTAATTTTAGTTAGTGATTAATACCAAAATAACAAAATGTCCTTTTTTATTTATAGAAACTCTACCGGATGCTTTGTCGAGCGATTGCAGTAAATGCAATGATAAACAGAAAGTTATGGCGGAAAAGGTGATAAATCATCTTAAAGCAAAACGATCCAGAGATTGGGATCGTCTCGTTGCTAAATACGATCCGCATGGCGAATACAAAAAACGCTACGAGAAATCGTAATTTCTCACAAATATTTTATAATATGACTGCTACATTTTTATATGAGAATAAAAAAATTAATGTAAGATATCATTTGTGCAAATATATATATATATATATATATAGTGAAATATTTAACATTGAAGATGAAACCGATATTTATTAACAAACACATGATGACGCAATCAAATGGAATTCAGTATACAAAAGCAAAATTTATTAAAGATTTAATTTTACTTACTGAATCAGCATATTTTGCAAAAGTGTATACAATTCATCATTCATTGATCATGTCACCATTGTTTCTTAATAAAGATGTTATTACATTAAATATTTGTAAATAGTGTATTTCGTAATAAGTATACACATATATACGTAATTATCAATCACAAAATGGAATTAGGATAAGACATTCAAAGACGAAAAAGCATAATCTTTTCAAGTAACACATTTTTTTTTCATTCAACGCGCCTCTTCTTAACCAATGATCCAAGCTAAAAAACACATAAATATATATAAATCTTACACACACATATACATTATATATATATAATTAAACACGATTTTTTACAGATATTACTAAATGACAGTTTGTATATTTGATTAAATATTCATAAATGACATTTGGATGTCCAACATTTAAGGAAACAATTCTCAAAATTCTTTTTATACTGAGGATAACCCAAAATATTCAGGGTTGAAACATTAATATTACAATTTTACGAAAATAAAATATATGAAAATACATTCGTCCAACATGTGTCGGCTTTCATTGGCTTTATATCTCACTAGTTTATTTGATCGGAGATTTATTCAAGAATAGGAATAATTAATATAACTTCAAAATTTTTATATTTTTGAAAAATAAAGGGATCTGAAGTTAGGAGTTTGAGTTTTATTTTAATATTAGCACAGGACTCTTTTTGCAACAAATTATTTTAAAAACATTTTAAATGCATTTCAAAGGCAATCTTGCGATTCTCCCCTTGTGATTATTATATGTATTAATCTCTTACAAAACATACCAAATCTGAAATTGCCGGTAAATTATTGGTTTGGTCGGTAACAGTAGGTTCTTGCTCACGATTTTCTTTCTGTGCAGCCGCTTTTTTCATGTTTCTATGTTGTGGGAAGGTAGGCATTAGTTTTGGATCACAAGCTATAACATATAAAATGAATTCGTTAAAAAAATTATTTGAATTGTTGATTACAATAGAAAAACAATTTAAGATAAACCTAAATGATACTAACGTAAAGGAGCTTCTTTAAAGTAGCTACTCTGCAAACATTCTTCGGCAGTTGCTCTCTTTTTTGGATCATACATAAATAAGAAATTCAATAATCTGAGACCAGCAGCGCTCAACCAGGGAAATCTTTGTTTCAAATTATTATATGGTTGCTGTTTAAGTGTAAAATTCTGTAGTGCTGGTAATGAATTAAATTCTGGCCAAATAGCTTCACTGGGTGTACCCAACAAATCAACAATTAATTCTAATTGTGCAATTTCTGATCTACCAGGTAATAAAGGTCTATGTCCCAATAATTCTCCTGATAATAAAACAAGCAGCACATATATACATATAGTACATATTTGTGAATATTGTATTATAATAAAATAATAAATTAATACAATTAAAACAATACTGTATTAATAAGCATTGATTTCTTACCCAATATACACCCGGCTGCCCACATATCAACAGAAGTAGTTTGTGTCTTAGCTTGCAATAGTAATTCAGGTGCTCTATACCATAATGTTACTACTCTTGGGGTCATTGGCTTTAAAGGTAAACCAAACCATCTAGCCAATCCAAAATCCGCAATCTTTACACAACCCTTATCAGTCATAAGAAGATTAGAGACTTTCAAGTCTCTGTGAACGATAAAGTTATGATGTAAATAACGCAAACCTTTCAACACTTGCAATACTATACATTTGACCTGGCTTTCTGAAAATGGCGCTTGCATGTTGTCTAATAAACTTGCTAAATCTTGCTCACAATACTCCATTGCAAGGAATATGCTTTCTAAGCTTCTACCTACTACCACTTCTCTTAAATGTACAATGTTTTCATGTCGACATGATAATAAAACCGATATTTCCCTGAGACCACTTACTGGTAATCCATCTTTTTCATGTTCCATTCTCACTTTCTTCAATGCAACAACTTTATCGTTTTTTGTATCTCTGGCTCTATACACAATTCCGTAAGTGCCTTCTCCAATACGGTTCAGTTTTTCAAATTCCGAGACAAATCTACATTTGCCAAGCTGTAAAACAGATAAAATCTAGAGACGTGTTTAATAAAATCATAGAGATAAAATTTACTATAAATAAAATATTAAATTTATTACAATATCTTGCTCTGGTATTTCCATAGCTTTGCCAGTTAAAAAAGATGTTAATACTCCTTTTCTTGTGATTGGGGCAGAAGGATCAGGCCCTGCGTCAGATACTGCTTTTTTATCACTGTCATTACCTTCCACAGATTTCTTCTCTAAAATTTCGTCTGAAGAAAAACGCAAATCATTCGAAACTTAAGTTATTGTAATCTGTTATTTTTTATCATAAACTTTTAATAAATTATTACTTTCTTGTATTTTTTAAAATATTATTTTCTAGAAATGTAAACATAATCAATTTTACTCGTTACTATTATACTCGTATTTAATTAGTTTCAAAATCAGAAGCTGCAATCCTGTTATACCTTTTGTCATGTCGGCTACTAAATTGCACAAAAAACGATCAATTATTTAATCCTCGATAGACAAACAATTACAAAGCTGATGAAAACTAATGTGATCGTGAATTGTACGGATTGTACGATCAGAGTTGCCAATTTAAAGAAAGGGTCTGTTTTTTGTTCCTGCACTGCCTGAACTAGTACGCACGGTGCAATAAGTTGAAGTGAAACAAATATACATTTTTCACTTTAAAGGTACAATTTCATGCTGACGCTTGACGCTCATTGGCTACGTTCAGCAGAAAAAGCAGCTTTGCAACTGTTGTAAAATTCTTGAATATGATTGGCTTATACATTTAGATGTAATAGGGAAATAAGGGCAAGACCAATCATATTAAAGAATTTTACAACAGTTGCAAAGCTGCTTTCTCTGCTGAACGCAGCCATTCTTAAGCGGGGAGCACAGACTTTTGCATAACGCATAAACCATATACATAAAGAATTTGATTGGTCCATTGACTCATGCATAAGAAAATGGGCCAATGAAATTCCTTATGCACGTACTTTATGCGTTATGCAAAAATGTGTTTAGAGCCCCAACACAGCTTTTGCATAACGCATAAAGCATGTAACCAATGAGTAAGCTACAAAAATTGACCAATCGTAATCGATTATTCTCCTCATATTCGATTATGATTGGTCAATTTTTACGGCTTACGGTCATTGTAGAATAGGCTTTAGACATAAATGTGAATCAAGATACTATCGTGGAGAAGTCGACAAATATGAATTTGATGGAATCAATCTCGAATACTGAAAATAAGATTAATGGGCCTTCTACAATAAGCCATAAGTCATAAATCGGAAGTAAGTAACTAAAAATTGACGACTGTGATTGGTCCATTTCTAGTTTATGACTTATGATTTGTGACTTACGGCTTATTGTAAAAGGCCCATTAAGGAAAACAATGATCATGTGATATTCTAAAGCCGTGAGCAGTTCGTTTAGCAGACTCGGATCATGATCACTACACGTTCACGAATCACTCGTTCAACGGTTCAACCGCTTTGCACAACAATTGAGTTTGGTGAATGCTACCACTGATTCACTGTTCATGTGTTGCACTGTGTCCAACTGTGTCATCTTTGTCTCTTGTTGGAAAACTTGTATAGCTTGTATATAATTATCACAACAATTTTAAAGAGAGCAATGTGGAGCAATGTCGACACAAACAAAAGTGCTGGAATTGAACAAATACATTTTCTCTCGTTTATGGTACACATCTTTAAATATTTTCTACACAAACAATGATAATAATTTTTTTAATGAATTCCATCACAACTGCTGTGTTGACTTAACGGAATTGGAGACTGTAATTGAAAGCTTGATGTGAGTAATTAATTATATCATAAAATATATTATTGTCATTACTTTTGTTTTTATATTTTGCAAACTATGTTTATAGACATTCTCCAAATGAAGAGCAATACCAATGGATTGCTTATGTATTACTATGGAAACTTATTGATAGCAAGTCATCCAATGTTGATTGTAATATACAGTGCAATATTCAGAGACAATTTGATTGCATACAAATAAAAAATGCAATAGAGCTATGTAGTAATGTACCAGATTCTTTACGTAAGGTATTTCTCTTAACAAAATCAGTCTTTTGTACCTTCATGTTATATTCTTATTTTTAAGAACAAAAATTCTATTTTCTAGAAATTGTTAATACTTCTACACGAACTAAGCGCACTATGCAGTACAAAATATACTTCAAGTATTATATTTCAACAAATCCTTACATTTGTAAAAGATAACATATGTATTAATACTGAAATTGTGTGTTGGATTATAAACAAATTAATAGTCTTTGTTCCAAATGATACTGCCAGAGATTTACAAGATAGTTATTTTTCTACTTTGAAGTCATACTTAGAACTTGTTCCACCCAGAAAAAGGTGTTATTTAAATCATATAGTAGCTGATTCTTCTGAAACTGATTTAGCTACTCATGATAATTCTGTACAAATGATTCTACGCTTTTTGTCAAAAATAGATATAGATGCAGGTTCGCAAATCGAATTTCTAAAAATGATTTGTCCTACGCTTTCAAAATCATATTTTAAAAATATTAAACTTGCATTATATTCAAAGAAAAATGATAAATTGTTAAGTGAATGGCTTCTACTTTGGAATAAAACACACGCGTGTTTTGAAAGCGCTACTTTACTCACAGCATATAAAATATGTGACAGTATATTTAAATTAACAGAGAACTCTGAAATTTTTTTGTGTAAACAGGAATTACTTAAAAGAATAAGTGCAAGAAAATTACATTGGTTGAATGATATTTTGGTAAGTTTTGCATTTTAAACTTTCTTTAATTGATAAGACAATTTAACAAATTAGCAAATAAACAGATATATATATAGTTATATATGTATATGTATGCTGGTATAGCAAATAACGTGTTACTAGCCATATTTACATATATGCTTACTATATGCATACTATAAAGTGTTAGTATAGATTAGTATAATATGTGTATATATGTATACATAATTCATTGAAACTATTAGATTAAATTTTTATATGTTACAGGATATATGTTATATCTTGACTATGAAAGGAAAATATAGTGAAGTCGAATTATTGTTATCATGTCATTTATTAAAAAGATTATATCCAGTGTTATTATTTAAATTATTAAATGATTGCTCACTGGAAATAATTAATACTTACGAAAGCTATGACAATGGTATTTTTATCTGTGAGTGCATCAACTTCTTCTTGGAGAAGTGTTACCCCGATCTATACAATGATGATTATTTAAATAAATTATATATGTTTTTAAAAAACCATGTTAGAATTGTGATATATATTTTACGGTGGAAAAAAACACATTCTGTAGATATAAAATTAGATGCCAAAGAATCAAAAAATTTGCAATCTAATATGATTGAGCAGACAGTATCTGTAAAACAAATTTTGTCTCTTTTGCAAAAACACAACATACTTTTCGTTTTGAAACTAATGACAAATATACATGATCAAGATCATAATGACATTCAAGATTTAGTGAAAGAGATGTCTTTAAATGAATCCATAAGTTTTCAAGCATATTGTTGCATAATAAGCGCCTTAAAAGCCATTTTCTTGTGTGAATTTTATAACATGGAATATAAACAAATTACTAAATACTTCTCTGACATGGTATCACACTTATCTTCTTTATTTCCTCTATCATCAAGGATAGAGACAATGAAGAATATATTTTCCTTATTATTTTTACGTTATGAAGATTTCAACGTTACAAATGCTAGTACCAAAGATGATTCCAATATTCGTAAATATGTAGAATACGAAAAGTCAGGCTTCATAGCTAATAAATATGCTGTAAGAGACATGTTATATTATTTATGGAAGAGTACTTTGATTACAATAGAAGAAATTAATGAATTACAAGTACTTGAGTCGCATCATGAAATGCAACAACTTCGTGAAAATGTATCTACCTTTAAATCAACGTTGATAGATACTCGTTGGAAATTGAAATTTCATATGGGACTTAATTTTTCTGAAAATGTTGGTACTCCACAAAATGAGTCTGATAATCCCTCTGGTGTAAATAAATTAGAATCTATAATTTCTCAAACATCGAGTTCTTCACATCGCATCACAACAGATACATCTTTTTATAAAGAAGACAGCACCTCTGATGAAATTAAAGTTAAATCTGACAGTAGTTCGGAGTCTGGCGTATTGAGCAGAAATAAACGCAGAAAATGTTCACGAATTACTGCAGAAAAGGCAGATCATTTAACAATCAAACTGTCCTTGATAAATTTAATGTTAGCCTCGAAAGAAAGTTTGATTTTGCATTGTTTATGGAAAGGCAATTTTCAGAAAGCTCAAGAGGTGGTTGAGGTAATGTTGTTTTATACAAATAATATATCTTATCGAATATTATAATTTTGACTTGACATATTTAATTATTGTTTTGTAAAATTGCAATGAAAAGGATTTAAAACAGAAGGTCAGGTCGTTTATATTTTTTTTATTTATATCTTTAAATAACAAATTTTATGTATACACATATCTATCTAATATTATTCATATTTGCATTTTTATTGTGTTTACTTTACTAACTTTTTATATTCTGTATAAATTAGTTTTAAGTTAAACTGTTTGAATAGTTTTATGTCACACGAACAAGCCACATCAAATTATTGTTGAGTATAATTACAATTAATAAATATTAGTACATTCATCATTTAAAAATATAAAGTACATATTTCTCACTAGTACACACACACGCACGCACGCCACACACACACACACACACACACACACACACACACACACGCACACACACATCTAGGAAAATGTTTTCTGAAATTTCTGAATTAAAAAGTTCTGATAAACATATAAATAAACGGATATCTGAATTTGTCTTAAATTATATGCGATTAACAAAGATAGCGAATATATTAATATTCATATATTTCTTATTGCAGCTTCGAAAGTTTTGTATGTGTTGTATTCATATTCAGTCGCTTCATATTCAACAGACTCTTTCTCCTTTTTCAAATCTTTCACGAAAATGCCAGGTGGATTTATTGCGTAATATCGTTTGATGAATTTGATCCTTTTCCGTGGAAAACAAAATTTACAGCGGAAACAGCAACAACACCATCCTAAAACATAGTATAATTTTCATACATATACGATAATAAATATAATATTTCCGTATAATTTTTCCAAAAAAAGATACAAGAATAACTGATGAAATTACCTCTTTGACACCAACAGGGAATTGCCAAACAAATATAAATTAACAACCAAACTCGGAGAACCAACCATATCTTCGAAAGAATCATCTTCGTAGTCATTATGTCTTTCGTGCGCTGAAAATCGTATGAAAGACATTCTATTGCTTTGATTCCAATCTGGCTTAATTCTTCCTTTGTACAATTCTTTGATCGTTTCAGATCTATTAATCTTTTTAGTGCTTCTTTCGGCGTATCTTTCGATTCTTCCTTCTGACTATAATTTAGTACTTTTCCTTCCTTTATATTATATTTCAGCTGCTGTTCATATTCTATTTTAAATCTGTTATACTCATCGTATGAATCTTCAGAAGAATTCTCTTTATCTGCAACTGTAGATCTTTTTTCCGAGACTAAAAACTTATTCAGAGTAATTTTGGTTTCTTCACTTGCAGTTTCTTGATCATATTCGTACAAGTTATATTGTGTATGCGTTTCTTGCGTTTTCACAAATTCCGTTGTTTCTGTCTCGTTAGTTGCAACATTCCGGTCTCTTATAACTTGAAAAAAATCCATTTCTTCGTCCATTGTTATTCCATAATGGTTCGTTATTTCTTCGCGTTTCACGTTTTTTACACTTTTGCCTATTTATATTTGACAAATAGAGAAAAATATTTGTTTCTTCTCTCATTATTTATTAATATGTGATGTAATTAATCATATGTATTAATTAGTACCTGTGGTAACGTTTGTGTCTTTTCTATAATTCTGCAATTTCCCAAAATGTCGTACATTTCTCTTGTTCTTATTAGAATTAATAAATATAATTAATATATAAACATGATATATTCTTCGAATCAATGAAAATTATTAATTGATGTTATACATCAGTGGCTTGCTTCGTGAGAAATACATACAGTCAAAGAAAAACCAATACAGTAGAAAATAAGAAAAATTTAAGAAATTTGAATGCTTATAACCCGTTTAATAATTATGATACAGAGAACGAAAAGGTGAAGCTTGAAGAATGCTTTAAGTTAAATTTTTGTTTTTTAAGTATCTCTTTGGAATAATTATATTTACTGCGTTAAGCATTTAAAATTAAAAAAATATTTCTTATTTTCTGCCGCTTTTTTTAGTGAGTATAGATTCAATAAAAAAAATTTTTTTATTTTGAGTTTTTCAATAATTTACCTTATCTAAGTTATGCTTAAAACCAGCAATAAATGGCTTATTTTCTTGTTCAAAATTGAATATTTCTTTTATACGTGGTTGCAGCAGAAATATATCTGAATACTGTTTTTTACTTTCGGCGTTACGCTCATTATAATATTTTACATGAGAATGTAATGGTCCGTATCTGTTTTTGTCTTTTGCAAGAGATTTGAAATCCGCAAGATCCATTGGTTGAATCATCTCGTTTTCGTTTTCTTCATTGTAATTTGCATCATCCAACGCAATTTCAAAGACTTTGGTATCCCTTACATCAATCTATACTAGATAACTATTACAACTTTAATCGAGATATTATAATTTAAAGAGATTATAAATAAAGTTTGTTTTGAGTATTTAACTGCGTGTGAAATTATTTGCAAGATACGAATCTGAATCATTAACAATAACATAGCCGCTTTTCGATTTAGCATTTTAAGCTTTTTCTAATTTCTTATTTAGAAATTCTATTCCTTAGATGTTCCACATGGAAAATACACAATTGGATGGTGAGATTCGATTTTCAGAAGCACTTCATACATTTAAGCAAAATCTATATAAACACATTCGTACATTAGATACAATAGATTTTTCTAAAGAAAGCTCAAAAACGTCTACACTAGAGGTAAACATATTATATGATTTGTATAATAAATTTCATTGTAAAATAAGTAAAATGTGTTACAGTAAAATACGTTTACAGAATATAAAATTTGCTGCCCAGGAAGGTGTACAATCCTCTAAGTACATCAACCAACTTGAAACATTTTTAGCATCTCAACAAGTACATTTACTAATATTAGATACAAATATTCTACGTAGCAACGAGATATTAACTCTTAGTGCGCTGGATCTAAGTTTGACTATGGGCCAAACATATCAGCTTTCGAGCAATCTATGTGATGTAGCGATGAAATATTTAAAACTCTCCGAAACGTTTGACAGCACAGGGCATGCGAGTTTCTTTTCAAAAATTTATCAATTGTTTTATGAAAATAGAAATAATATATCTATGAACGTTATACTGTGTGACGCCAGAATTCCGCTATATATAAAGGAATGGAAAGAAAACGATACTATTTGGAGCGAGTTTGAGAATAATTATCGTATGTTATACGATCGCAAAAGAATAAAGATTATGGAGACGCAATCTTGCAGCAATAACTATATTCTAGAATTAAAAACGATAGAAAAAATATCTGATATTTTTAATAACAAGAAATATCTTTACAACGTCCATTTGTATCTACAGCTTATATCTACTATTATCCCAGGTATTAGTAAACTCGTGCATTTATTTATCTTCATTTTTTTTTACACAATGTTTATTTTTGAACATACTTGTATTTTACTGAAGTTTAGAATATGAGAGTTTTTGAATTTTGATTACGCAAATTTGAAGTTAAAATTTAAAAAGACAAAATGGCAGAATTAATATGGCGGCTAAATTAAAAAATTGTCTTATATGCAATTGGAACTTTATACATAAGTTTTTTTAGACTTCTGATTTCAAATTTGCAATTATAATTGTAATTTAAGTTGAAATTTTAATATATTTGATTTAAATCGACAAAAAATTTTTATTCTTAAATAATAAATTATTAAAAATATTAATATAAAGATTTTCACAAGACATATTTATTACCTACATGAATTTTTTCTTTCTAGGATAATTTTTTTGTATAAGAAATGCTAATTTTGATTGGCATATTATTTATTATTAATGTAATAATCGCGTTAAAGCATAGAAAAATTGTGAAAAGATAGGTGTTTTATATATAAGACACTGTATAATAATAATAATTAACTAATTATTATTATTGTTTTGGTTTTAGATGATACTAATATACAAACAGTATCTGATTTGTTAAGGACTCCATTACATCATTATTTTGGGTATCAGATATTCGACTTGAATACAGAGCCAGATAAGCTCGAGAAGGTTGCTTCTAATTTGCAAGTGAACTTAATATATAGTATCCTTGTAAATGCATATCCGAATATTTCTTGTTATGATAAAAAAAACTACAGTAGTATCAGAGATTCCGAATATATTATACTGAATAAAAGTCAAGAAGAATCGGTATGAAACTAATCGCTAATAAATAAATAATATACACAATGTTTCATAAAGACTGTAACAACGCTTAAAAGTAGATGCCTGAGATTATTGTAAGACGATAATTTTAATATCAAAATATCAAGGCTGTAATAGTTTTTCAGTTATAAGCATTTAAAGTTAGCGAATCATATCGTCTAAAATTTGCGCATTTAGGTGTGATGCAACACAAAGCTAATTGTCGTTTTTTGTTACTACTGACATAAATTAATTATGTATGTGAAGATAAAATTATTGATATATTTCTAATATTATTGATATTTATAAAAAATTATTATAGCCTCGACATTTGGATATTAGGGTTTTCGTCTCAAGATATAATGTCAGAAATCTCCTCTTAAGCGTTGTTACGATCTTTACACCCTATATACATATAATAAACAATATGTGATATAGTGTAATATGGAATATCTTTATAGGGTGTAAAAAATATAATAAAAGAACCAAATCAATATGTTTTGAAAATATTGACAGAGCTCCTACAAATTTTACGTAACATAAGTTCAGAACGATCTCATCTGGATAATTTATACTTGAGAAGTATTTCTGATCATACAGATATACGAATGATTCTAAACAAAACATCGAATCTTGCCAGTCTCGATCTCTGCGAATTATCTGTGGGAGATGAAACATTAACATTTTTTTTGAACGTTTGGAACGTTATGTTCCTTCATGCGAGTTTAGATGTATGGTCCAAAGATCCGCCTCTCGAAAGTTTGAGGCATACCATTTCATTGAGATCGATCGGTTATATGATTGGTGATTTGGGCTTAGTGACACTCGCTGCTCTTCGATCGAAATTACTGGGTAAACTCGCGAATGATATTAAATTCTTCACGCGAGTGGAAGAACTCAACGAATTGGCATGGCAGGATTTAGATCTTGTGCAAAATCCGAGGATTATTTTCGCCATGGCTAATGAATTCTACGGCACGCCTGAAATTCGTGTAAGCTAATGTCTCGATAAATTATACTATTCAATAAAAATTTATATTTTTGACATAAAAATGAGGATTCGCGTAATTTTGAGGCATTGAATACAATCGTGTTTGAATATGATTAATCCAAATTCTCTATCACGTCAATTTTGAGAAATTTACGATTAATATTATGAAAAAAGAGTATTTTAGAGTATTTTAACATATATTGTACAATATCTATACTGTGTGTAACGTGTCAAAACAATTTTATTATAATCAGAATTAACGTTGTTAGGATTTTTAGTCCTTTAAAGGAATTTATCGATTATGATTAAAAAGATATTTATCAATAAACTTTATTATAATAATAGTTAAGTACAAGACTCTTAATTTAACTTTATTATAGCAAAGTTGCGACTTGTATAAGCTTTTAAGAATCTGTCTCTGTATGGTTTAATTATGTTATTCAAACTTAAAAATTACACAAGTTGTTGAAATACTAATCTGATGTCAGTTTGATAATTCAATTTAAATTACATAAAAAAATTTTTAATTATTCCAAAAAATCCAAACATTTTTAATTTTGATATCTGCCGTATTAAATTTTATTACTATTATAACATCTATTAATATTCAATATTTAGTACCTCTAGATTAGTACCCAATGTTTCAAAAAATATATCCCTAACTAGTTAAATTTGTATTTCAGCACAAAGATCCAATTGTGAAACATTTTGATCTTCTAAAATTTTAAATTTTAGCTAAATTTGGTTATTATATGTAAAGGACACAGATTCTATATAAAAATTGGCAAATTTTTTTTCTCAAAATTGTGACGTAATAGAGTACTCTAATGTACGCGCGGAACTATATTCGGCATCAAAAAAGCTCTGCTCATTTTTTTGTTAAACAGTGTTGTTTGTCATAAGTAAGTGGATGGATATGATCAATATGCTCAACATTGTAGGTTTATGAAACACAGACGTTAAACGATGCGTTAAATGATGCGACTCACGATTATTTCGCGTATTATTCATCGATATCACCTAATAATGAGTCTGTAGATGGATCAAAACAAAAAATCAGCTTACCTAATTTTGTGAGGCAATATCAAAACACATTTTCACGAGATACCGATGGTGAGACAAACGCTAACAGGAATTTACCTTCAATAGCTGATTTAGAAAAATTAAACAAAGATATAAATATAGAATACATGACGTCTAATTATACATACGAGGTGATACTAAAATATTCCAAATGTAATATATCAAATGTTACAACCACAAATCTCGTACAGACATCATGTTGGCAGACTCGGATACTAAGAACTAGTTTATTGCAATATCTAGAAAGACATTGTTGGCTCGTCTCTTATCTTGTACAGAGAATGCATAACGAAAATCCGACTATTTTGGAGAACTATGATAATATAAGCCGTATAGCGTGTCTTGAGAATCTTGTGAATTCTCCATGGGTGAATAAGCTGAAACTCTTATTTAATAATAATCAAATTCTCACCGCTATTCATGATAATGTACCCGAACATGAATTATGGCATTATTTTGAACTTACGGAAGATCATAATTGGCAAGATTCTTTGGAGATGTTAAACGCTCTAGCTGACATCATTATAAAGTACAGTACAGAGTTGCAGCACTTCAAGGATTTGATTTTAAGTCATATGCTGTCCAATTTAGGTGTCCTGTCTGTCACAAGTATGTTACAGTATCTGTATCAAATCAAAAATATACATATATTGACGCAAACGATATTGCACAACGTTAACAAGTGGCCTACGATTTTATGTGAGCACGCATTATGTCACGCATTGCAGCACGAGCACAGTCACAAGTTGCCAGTACACTGTAAACATCGGATGAATAATATCTTGTGCAGAATAACGATCTTTCATAAAATGATTCCGTACTGTATGAGTAGGTCAAACAGTACGTGGTACGATATTGTATATTGTACGGAGAAGATCGATCCATTCGAGATTATTAAATCCCTGATTGATGCAGATCAGTTCGAGTTATGTTTGGAGTGGATGGAGTGCCAAGCATTTTCTTTGGAGATGCAAATCCCTGTGAGCCAAGACTTTCTAACAGGCCTTTTAAAAAATGAACAGCAAGGTTTCAAGCAAGCTTTAAAGGTAAATAAAAATTTGTTTATAAAGATCATAATTATATAACGAGCTTTGAACATACTTATTATTGATTTGATAATAAATATTTTAGTTTCTTCAAACGTTATCATTGAGTCAGACAATGAAAATATGTAAAGGGGTGCTTAAAAGATTAGAATCTACCAGCGCATTACAATTTATCGCTGACTATTTGTTAGACTATTGTAAAATAGCAGAGCGACCAAAGTATCGGAAAACTTTGATAGGACTACAAATTTTAAAGATGCTGGAAGTTAAAGACAGATCGTTATACATCCATTTAATAAAAGAGCCATTATTGATGTTGGAACAATTATTAATGAATTGTAAATTTGAAAACATTCAAAAGATTTTGAATTTGCTGCACGATAATTTACAGCATCCCGATATAGGCATTAGCAATTTTGATAAAACGATAAAGTTTTACGCTAAAAAATCGTTAGATTTTCGTGTATCGTTTCGACGTGATGGTACTAAAAATAAAACCAAAAATATATCACAATCTAATCTTGAGGCAGAAAGTAATGAATTTGTTATGCCTGTCAATGTACCTACTAAGGAGGAATGGGTCCCAAATGATAGGGTAATTCAAAAATATTTAAACCTATGTTTTAATCATTCTTTTGTATTGTGTGTGTGTATGCGCGCGCGCGTGCGTATGTGTGTGTGTATTTTATACATTTGATTCTTATTTTATACATGTTTTCTACTTAGCAAATTTACATAATAAAATGTAATACTTAACAGGCTAGAGAGTGCAGTTGCTGCAAGGCTGTGATATTTTCAATGTTTAACAGACGACATCATTGTCGACGATGTGGCCGTATTATTTGTGCTATGTGTTCTCAGCATCGCATGCAAGTTGCTGGTTATCCCAGTTCCGTGTTGGTACGCGTGTGCGACGATTGCAAACATCAAACAATATTACAGTTGCATGCGGCGCAAAGTGTTCCATCGACATCCAGTAATGAGCTGTTTGATTATTGGCGATTGACAAAAGACGAAAAACACAATCGCACCATAAGAGAAGAGTTCTCATTTGAATACGCGCCAAATATTTCGCTGTGTCTTGCTATTCTTAACTTATACTGCGATTCTAAAATGTATACCAGGTAATAATTTCTAAGTTTCTTAAGGACTACATGGAAAAGTACATACATAAGTACATGGAAAAAATAATCGTTCTATTAATAACCATTAGCTAACAGCATTAAAAATTACTTTGTTAATTCTGCAGTTTTAACAAAATAATATTTTATTAAGACAAGATGACGTATTAATATCGTTATGTGATTAATATAAGATCATTTTCAATTAAACTATTGTTGGCTAATGCTGCTAATACAATGTTTCTCTTTGTATAGTTTTGCTTTTTGATTTTACAATCTCTTTATTGTTAATATAGTGATATTAGTAATGAGAAATATAATAAAATAAATTACATTTAATTTATAAGGAATAAATAAAATGATTTTTTTTACATAGTTTCTTATTAGACCGTTGCGATGAAATGAAGCGATTACTCCAACCCGTTAGTGGCGACAGGATAAATCCCGAAATCGATCATGCAGTACTTATCAAAATGATACGTTCTTTACTAACTGCAGCTAAAATGAAATGCGCGAAATTTGGATTTAATACTGGCCTCGCGCATTGCGATCGATTCTTATCGCAAGTGGATCTAATTGCAACTCTAGTCCAGTCCGATTGTGTAACTCTTATACCAATGGATGATCTCGATGAGCATACGCTGAGGAAATTGCGCGATCTTCTCACCGAGAAGGAACGTTGGACGTTGGCGTTGGATGTGAGCACGAAGGCAGGATTGGACACACAGGGTGTGTGGGCCGCATGGGGAAAAGCTTGTTTGAAAGTGGGACATTTAGAACAGGCGAAAGAGAAGTTTCAACATTGCCTTGATAAAATTACACACGAAGATCTTGACGATTGGGTCATGCTAGTTTATCCCAAAGAGTCGATCGAAAGTTCCAAGGAAGAGTTAACGATAACGATGACGCAGTCCGCGCAGAAGGCGAATGAAATATCGGATGAGCAAAAACAAGCGTGCAAAGTTGGTCACTTGAGAAAAAGCGAATATTTCAAATGCCGCCCACTAAAAGATCCACCGTTGCTAACGGAGATTCTTCAAATATTAGATACTTTAAGCATTCATAGATCCCGAACACAGCATCCAAGTCCGCAACCTAAATCTGATACGGCGCAAGAAATTCTACAAACACTTAGTAGTCTAAAAGCTGTTAACCAAAATCAATTTAATATTAAACATGTAGTATCCGCTAATCAAACAGTTTATTATCAAGAAAGTTTGTATTATCTGTTGGCATACGGAAGTTACACCTCTATTTTACAATTCTTTTTGAGACATAAAGAGTTTGATAAGTGCCTAGTATATATCTTAGACAATGACATAGAACGTGATCTATTTCTTAACGCAGTTTACTTGTACAGTTTGAAAAACGGCTACGTCGAGAAACTTCACAATGCAATGAGGGCGAGAGATCCTACTTTAGTTACTTGGCGAAAACACTTAATATTCGTTTGTCATTTCATGGAAAGAAAACAATATTGGCATATTTTATATCAGATACAGCTCTTTATGAGAGACTATGTACGAGCGTCGATGACGTGCATCCGTTTTTATACTAACGAAGCGAACACTTATTCAGACTTACATAACAGGGTGCATTTATTACAAGAGGCTCAAAAGCACTTGGAGTTGGAATTACAGACAGACAGCTTGACTAAAAAAAGAAAAAACATTAACTCTGATTACAGTGGTCAAAATACTTTAGTGATGGAACCCTCGGAGATAGACAGACATATAAACACTATATGCAGACAGACAGAAATCGTGAAGTTTCTAGCAAATTGTGAAAAAGAGGAAAGACCTTCAACTGAATTTTTAAATCTCTTTCCAGATATTGACAGCGATAATTTTCAGTTACCTACATTATTTGACAACCAACAACAGAAGATATACCTAGCCGTTTTAGCTATATTGTGCGGCCGCGATATTGGAGAAGGATTCGGCATAGCTTTTAGAATAATGCAAGGTTGGTAGTATAGTTAGCGATTGAACTAAATGAAATATATATAAAGTACAATAAACTCGTAATAATATATGCTATAGATGAGCTAATGTACAATTTTTACAGATTATAATCTTCCACAACAGAAAGTGTATTCTTTAGCTGGCCATGTGTTAGCTTTAAAAAATAATATAGCTGCAATCGAGCAATTGATCAAGTGTTGCCGTAGTTCTGGGGCACCTAATGCCCATATCATTTCGGATCATGTTTTGGCACACTGTGTGAAATTATTATTAACTCATTCATACACTGAACAGATTCCAACACTCAAGAATCATATAGATATTTTAATCAGACTGATAATTGACACAGAATTGAAAGTAAGATTCATTTTAATTATATCTCAATATACAGGATGATTCAATTAAGTTTTACGATCTGTTTTGGCTCTGAATTTTGTTCTTTTGACATGATTTTTTGTTTGACCTTAAGATAATTTCCGGTTAGTATAATAAATGAATTTTTATTTGATTTTTAGATAACCTTGAAACGTTATCAGATATGCAGAAACTCATATATCAGATGTAACTCTCCCTTATAATTGAATCAAAATAAAACTTATTGTTAGTTGAATCACTCTGTATATCAATATGTGATATCATTATGAAAATACATACTTTTTAAATATGTCAAAAGAGACTTTCAATGTACTTTATTTATACATTTCGCAATATTATCCTTTTCCAGATAAATGCATACATTGAAAATAAACAATTAAAAGCTGCATACCTACTTGCAGTGAAGTATTCTAGAGCACAAGATATAAGGAGGATCTTAAAAGAATCAGACAGACTTGATCAAAGTGCAATTAAAGCGATATGCTTAAAATGGCTACAACAAAAAGCGAAAAAATAAGCATTCAGATTTATTCTGACAAAAAGGTTGAAAATAAAATAAGTATGTACGAGATGTCCAAAAATTTTGAGATTTAAAGATTTGATACTGAAATGTTAGGAGTATAAATAAGTTTCCGCCGTTTGACAAAAGATGGCGCCACTAGTATGTTATGGTTAAAATTGCTGCTGTAAAACGTCATATCGTAACGTAAGGTTGGACCATGGTGGAAGTTTCCACCATGGGTTGGACAAATGGACACAGTTCCGAAGAACCACTCGGCCGCGGCGAACACGTTTTGGAACGCGGGTGCTTTCTATTTTATATTTTTAAAAGTGTTGCCGACTTTGACTGTGCGTTGTATTACATTGATGTGTGCCCGAGGATGAGCTCGCTTCGATAGTTCGTCGTTTTGACGGCTAGGACTCCTTATGACGCGCGTTATTACGATGTGACGACGCCGTAGACGCAGGCGCCCGAAGACTGTTCGAGGAATGCCAGGGGAGTCGTGTGGCTCCGCACGTTAGGCATCGGACTCGTGATCTGCGGATCCGGGTTCGAATCCGCTTGCTCCCCATATATTTCAACTCAATTTTGGTAGAATTAACTCGTCCGCTTGAGGATTGCTTGGTAGAGTGACTTCGTTTGCTTGATTAAGAGCATGTAAGATTACTCACTTGAACATAGAATCTACTCGTTGAACTTTCGTTACACTCGCCGCCGATGGCGGCAGTCTTCGATACTGGCCGTGTCGTCCCAGTTTGCTATCCGGGAACGAGGCCACTACACCAAGATTGATTGATTCGAGCAATGCCATTTTCGCGGGCATTGCATCACCCGTTCGTTTTCATATTTATACGGTTTACATTAAAGACGTGATCTGGCCGTATCGACCTCCTATTTCATTATTTGGACACGGGAGCCATTAATTAAGAAAAAGAAGAAGTAAGGTTGGACATCTGGCAACAACATAACCTTGAAATATTAGCGATTTTGTATCAGCATCATATATCTTTTTTCGTGTGAAAATGTCGAGTTTTGAGCCGAATAAGCGTCATTTGCGGGAGCTTCTTTAATTTGAAGAAATCTGCAGCTGAGGCGCATCGATTGCTTGTAGAAGCATATGGTGAGACACACGTAAAAAATTAATCTTTCTCAGAAATAGAAATGGCATTTTTGTTTTAATAATACAGTTTAAAATTTGTATTTTTCTTAGAATATATAAACTTGCGTAGAATATACATATAAATCAATATCTTCATTTCATGTAAAAAAATTAATTACCAACAAATAAACTATGTATAAAAAGTATGATATTTTATTTTAAAATATATCAATTAAGTATTTTGAATACACAAATTATTTTATAAAGTACAATAATTTTTATTTTACCTTAATATTATTTGCGAAATGCTTAAAAGAATTGATTTGTGTAAACATTCGTATAGAAACGCAAAAAACTATCTGTATTTTATTTATTTCAGAAAACATTGTTTCTATCAAAATTACAAACTTTTTTTATGTATCTACATTATATATTACCATTTTTTTCAATATTTTTAAAAATATTTTATGTAATTGTAGGACTGGAGTAGAGAAAAAAAGTTGTCATTTAAATATACTTAAGAATGAACAATATATAAGGAACATATTTTTTTATTGTTATATAATAAAGTTTTTTGTATTTTTATTGTAGAAGTTTCCATCTGTGTATGTGTGTGCGTGTGTGTGTGTGCAACACATAAAATATATTTACATACTTTACACACAGATAGATTATAAGGTAACATAATACAAGTGTAAAGTCTTTTATAATCTAAAATTAATTTATCTAGAAAAATTTATTTTTTTCTAAGAATTAAAATTGAGCTCGTGAGAAATGTACAATAGATCTGAGATTTTGAGTCACAAATCAGATTTGAAGAACTAGCCATTTTATTAAAATTTTATTAAAAGTTCTTGAAACTATATAATTACTATTGATATAGTAATATTCATTTCGAAAATTATGAAATATTCCCTATTATTTCTTAATTAAAAAATTAATTACTTAAATCTAGGTTTTCTTAAATCTAAACTAAACCCTAGTTTACATAATCTTATTTTTACAGCCGTTTACGTCATATCCATATATATGTATGAAATTTATTATTACTAACAATATTTAATGTAGATAAAATGTGACTATAATGACAATGTTTAAGTATGTAAAATATGAAATGCAAAGACAGAGGAATGTATATGGAATAAAAAACACATTTCTACAACACCGAAAAAAATAAGAAAAAGAAGTACAATTTTGCAAATATTTGTGTACAATTATCTTACTGATTTTAAGCGATTTCTATTAATTTGATATTCTTATATTAAAATAAATAAAGGTATATATATATATATATATATATTAGAGGATACATAAGAGCCAATCGCGTGTTTCTAATGATTTTCACACAAAAAAGTGGTAGTCGCTTTATTGTAAAATTTTTGTTGCATTCTGAAGAGTTTAATCTTGTGGCCGAAACATGTCAAGCAATAATGTATGTAATTCTTGAAGTTGGACATCATTCTTGAATTTTTTTATAACCAACATTAGAAATATAATGTAATTTACGCATCAAGTTCTGCTGTTGGTTTTTATATATCCCCTATATCACCTTTATTTATTTTAATATTTGTTATTTGGAGCCCTTTATTATTTCATTTTTTTTATTTTTGATGTCTTAGCCACATCTATTTCACGATAATATATATTTTTATAAATATTTTACGATATCGATATAGGAGTTGGAAAAAATTCTTTTGTCTTAAAAGCGACATAAATTAAATTTGGATATACGAGATTTCCCACATTTCAACTTTCGCATTTCAAAAAATATTAAAAAATACGGAAAAATATTTTTAAATAAAAGTTTTATGACCTTACGGGGGACATAAAATGATATCATTTGTCTTTTGGGTACGTTACAATATTCAATAGATTTTAGCTGTTAATTCGACATTTTGGATGTTAATGCTGGCAATACTGTATAATTTTCAAGCACTATACCTTGAAAAGTACTTGATGAAAAAGTACTTTCTTATAGTAATTTGAAAAATTTTTTAAATAAACTAAGTAAGAATATGTAAAGAAAAGTGAGGGTTTCATTTAAAAAATACATACACATATAGTGATCTTAATAACGCCATTCAAAATAAAATTACAATAATAGTACTTTCTTATGTCCCTCTCAAAGTCATGAAATTTTTGTCCGAAATATTTTTTTTATATCTTTTAAACTTTTCGAGATGTTTTGATACCACAGTCAACCCACATAAACTAAAGTTAAAATGGGATATTCTATATAAAGAATGTAATTATGCTTTGGGGGGACAATTTGATACATATAGCAAGTTTTACGTATGTATCAAGTTATATATATATATATATATATA
>NW_017279009.1:1427040-1447341 GCF_001594065.2 Cyphomyrmex costatus | reverse complement strand
AGTAGTCCAGTCGCCTGTAGATAAAAAAATGTTTAATTTAATCAATGCTGTAAGATTTATGTATATATATATATATATATATATATATATATAAAACATAGTTTTATTTATAATAGTTTCAAATTAAATGGTCATATATATATATATATATATAATGAAATAAATATACAAATATAAAAAGATAAGCCCTAAATTTATATTAATTTTTAAAAACAGAAATGCATGTCTTTCTCTCTGGAATTTGTAAGTTATACAGTATAAAAGTTTGCTTATTACTGTTTGTCTTCTTCCAATGACGATAATCTTTCTTCATACATTTCAGCAAACTTACTGTCTGTATTCTTAATAGCTGCCAACAAAGAATTTTTCTCATATTGTGACCAATTACTACTCCACTCTCTGAAAAGTTTGACCCGACACTGAAACAAACTCGGTGGTCTGTCGGATTCACAATTTAACTTCTCCATTCCAGTCACCAATCCATTCACAAGTCCTGCAGGTCCGCAATTCTCCAGCAACACGCTCAGAAAATCATTCCGCTGCATCTCGGACCATTCTTGAAACCATTCTATCATGTAACGCAGTTGAACCTCGTTTGACAACATAGTAGACATGTTTTCGCTTAAAAACAAAAATTTCAAGTCAGCCATTGTATGTATGTTGTCAAACGAAATATAAAATTAGTTATAAATACATTTTTATTAATTTTGAAGATCAAGAAAAAAATGTATAAAATATTTTGACAAAAATTTGAAAACAGTTTTTAGGGTAACTATATTTATAAAATGCCGGTAAAAATTTAGTAATAACTATCAATTGATTATATTTGCACAAATATTTTGTATAATAAAAAATGTACAACTGTCATTACAAACATATATATTTTAGGTTACCTTATACGCATTTGTTATTTAATTAAAAACAGAAATTTAATATAAAAAAATAATACAAAAAATGAACGAATGACAAAATAAAGTATCTGAACACTTATTATACTCAATTCCTTTAATAAAAAGTAACTTACAAATAGCTTGCAAGGTAATTTCTCAACCGTGATATATATATATGTATGTATGTATATACATACATACTTATATATCATATATATATATATACACACACGTGAGAAGTATACTACAAATTATATATAAATATAATTTTATAAATCATACAAAACATTATATTTCATTGCATTTCTAGGTACATCACTAAACACGACTGACAATTTTCTAATTTTTGTTTACTTACATCACGTCTCTATAACCAGATGAATCAAATTGATAACAGTATTTAAGCCAAAGAATTATTCTTATTGCCGTAAGAATAGAACCAGTACGTAATATCGAAAAAAAAAGGATCGCGCGAATACTCCCGTTAGGTTAGGAATGCCATTCTCGATAGAAACATAGCTAGATGATCTGAGAAATATATAGCCCGAACAAAAAAGGAAAAATAATCGAATTGATGTGCGCAACGGCAAATTACCAAGTAGAGTTCGTGAATCTTGGTCAGGCTGTTCGTACCGCCACGTCTGTCGTCACTTAACAGTTAACGGCTATTGTTCTCACTCAGGAAGCGCGACGCGTGTTATCACGTTCTAGCCATTTGTCATTATGGGTACAGCGAATTTGATAAAAAATGAATTCCGCACTTCGGAATCGTGCAGTTGGAACTGGAGGTGAAAACGTATTTATAAAACGACACTCGTACACTCTATTGAAGCATTAATAGTGTAATATTTATTAATTAACTACACAACTTAAGACGACAATTTGCATTTTTTGGGGTTAGCCCGCATGTCATCTTCCTCCTTTTCCTTCTCTTCTTCGGCGGAGTCCGAGTCAATGTCATCCGAAGAGCTCGATTGATTTGTCATTTCTGCCAAATTGCAAAAATCGAACTGTATATAAATTACACAAGAGGCAAAAATTATTTACAACCATTACGCGTACGTACAATCGAGCTATTAAACGTATGTATGCACTTACCGCTGGACACATCTCGCCGTTGAATGAGCGTGGTTAAAAAACTGTTGATCTCTGACTGCGTATCTCGCAGATTTTGCATCAATGCTTTCAGGTCGTCCCCATCAGACCGGACAGTCTCGTGGATGCACTTTTCCTCGTCATATATTTTTACTCGTACGCCAGTAATGCTCATTGCGTTCCTACGAAATGTTTGAATTTGAATTTCACGTGCATATTATGGTGCCTTCGTGCTGTCACACGCAAGAGCGTGTAATAATCTTATACGAACCGCGCGTGGCGCGGCAAGCGCAGACCAGCGTAGAGTGGCACGGACTTCTGCTGACGAGCATCATCTTTACTTGGTTAACATTTGATAAACAACAAGGATGAAATGATTCCATGAGCGTTGTGAGCGTTACTCCGGATTTACAATAGATTTTTAAGACATATATCATAAGAAATGAATTACAGTCAATTATTCTCCTCGTATTAGACTGTAATTGATCCATTTTTTACGGCTTAAGGCTTAATCCGGATTTAAATGTGGAACACAATCTATTATATTTAAACTGCTAAGGCTGCGTTCTATTAAACGCTCACGAGCATCAGTTTTCCTTGTTTGACATTAGATAAATAACAAGGATGAAATGATTTCACGAGTGCTGTGAGTGTTAAGTGGAACGCAGTCTAAGAACATGGTGGAATTACACAAGATGTTGTATTTCTGAAGATACGCAATAGCAAATAATTTAAATGCAAAATAGTGCATTTTGCTCCCAAATGCATCTGAATGTAACATTTGATAATTTGATTTAATTTTTTCGGGTTTTTATATATTTGAAATATCGTATTAAGTAACTTAAAAAGTATAAATTTAGGGTGTGTTCCGTTTCACGCATGATGTGCATAATGTATCGTTTATTCTTGTTGCTCATCACATGTTAAATAAAGACAATTGGTGCATTATGCACCTATAGGGGATAGCATTTAGGGACAATCGAGAAATTTTTGATTAATTATGTCGCCATATGCGCAAATAATAAAGTTGAAAACACAATAATGAAAAACACAGGCAATGGAAATAGGGAATAAGAGATTTCAATCTTATTTCAAGCTTATTCTTCGAAATTTTCGATATATCTCGATATTTTTTCCTCACCCTATATATGACAGTTCTTAATAACTGTAATCATAAATATAATGATTCAACAAATTTGTAAAGAGACCATTATATATTAGTAAAAAAAGTATTGCATTTATATCATTGCAGATTAAAATCATATATCTATATAGAAACAATATATAATATATTTATATATTAAATTATATGTTTATTTGTAAATCTAAGATTTTATTTTGATAATAAATTATTTCTGCACACGTTTAATATATTGTTATCAATTTCAATTAAAATCTAAAATATAACAATTTTTTAAATAAATTTATGTTTATTTTCATATATTTTTAACCTAAATCTTTATTAGATATGTCACTTTTTATAGCATTAATATTTAAATTAAAAATAAATTTTTAACCTGATAATGTTCTTAATTCACAATATTGCAAGTATACACAAATTTAGTTAAAATATAGAATTTTGCTTTATGCTTTATACAAGGTTGTATTACGTATAAGATTATATAGAAAATATATAAGAAAGTATATAAATATCGGCTAAAATATGCTATTTGTTGATTTTTTTTGTATTTAATATTATATTCTTTATGGACATAATTTTCATTACAATTAACATTACAGTAGACAATGGAGTTCTGCATTATGCTATATTGCTATATTCTATTGTTAATGAGATAAAATTTCATTTCTGATTAAGCATAATGTGATGGAGGTACTATTAAATCTTGTAAGACGGCTAATTGCTCTTCCGTGAAACATTGAGCATGGCCTTTCATTCCTGTCCAACCTTCGTAATGTGTCCGTTTGAAATCATTTAAAGTTTTCCTTATTGTCATCTATAAAATTCACATATTTATTTTAAACAAATTAATTAAAACTCTTATTGATAATCATATAATTAATATAGTTTTACTAATGCATAATTTACTTGTCTTAATTAATTACATGATTTTGTTATATAACTTTGTGACATTATTATTATTATATACGATTAAATTACCGGTATAGGCTGTGGATCATTCATGTGAAGGCCGAGATGTTCGAAGATTGGAGGTACATATTTGGGTACATCGTACGGATGAGCATTAATGAAAGCACACAGTCCAAGAACACCACCATGCCGTATACGTATCGCATCATTTTTGTTTCCCAATGTATCTTGATTGATAGAAGTATTTTTCTTTTGCAACTGAGTCTTTGCTTTTCTCTTGAACTCCCCCTAAAACCACAATTGCAAATATTCAGACGTCAAATTTTCTCAATATTTAAAGTTAGAAAATTATAGACAATCTTTAGAAACTTGCCAGTAATTTTTCTTGATCTGTGATAAATGTGCAATGCAATAATCCACCGAGTACTTGACTAGCCTTCTCTCTGACCTCTAAACGATCATCTTCTAACAAATGCAAAACGATATCTTTAACGCAATTAATCCACAACGTGTTACTAAGAATTGTGCCCATGTTGTGAAAAACCAATACTTGAAGAAATTCCAAGCTAGTGAACCTGGCAGACCACGATGAATGTTCGGATACTTTTTTCACTGCAGTCAACGCTATCGACATATCCTCTGGCAACGTGAATGCCTTGGCAAGTGTTGCCAAAGTACGTAAACATGATTTATTAAGCTCCTCATCCGCTTCAGAGTTTTCTAATTGACATATGATCGGAAATATTTTGTAAAATCCTGGAGACATGATACACTGTGAAGGAGCCAGGCTAATTGTAATCCATTTGCAAACAGTTTTCAACAATCTTACGGGCATCTCCTGTTCTTCTATACTGGATCTCGATGTTTCTTTTGATTCATCGATCGAAACGTTAGCCACCTTTTTTAATAAAGTTTCATTTTTGTCAAGATTGCTTAGTTTGACATCATTATCTTTTTTAAGTTGTTCTAATCTCGGTACAATTTTGTCGATTAAAATCTGCATTCGCGGAGTCACAGTATCAGTTGAATTGTACGGGAATCTCAAATCAGCGTTGAATATAGTGACCAACACTGATCCCAGACGGTCTCGGACATTCTGAAATGGATTTGTCAGCAATCGATTCTCCGAGCGCACCAGCAAACGTTGCAACAGTTCCATTACCCGCCATGATTGTTGAGTTAAAGCGGATTGCAATATGTACAAGCGACCGCATTCCTCGAACGAGTCTTTCAGTGGCGGCTCCTCCATCAAACACTCGAGTAGCCAGTGGTGCCTATTAGGATCCCTATGTTGTTGCATTGTCGCGAAGCATACACCCCAATCTGTAACGGTTTCTTCCGTCAGATTTGCGATCGCGATTCTTATGATGGGTAATAATGCCTGCCACAGGTCAAGTGTCATTTGGAATGGCCAATGTTTGGCGCCTCTGACTATCCCAGCTGCAATCTCCGCAGCGCATCGCTGACTGCTTTCATGCTTGTCCATCACCAGTCGTTGCAAATGTGGCAGAAAATGCTTTAAATGAATGATTCCATGATTGCGAAATACGCCCTTAAATAGAAAACACCTTAAAGCGCTGAATTTATCCTTGCCTTTTTTCTCCTCTAAACTGAAATAATTTATAAGCTTCTCAATGTTTTGCGGATCATTAAAAAAGGAATAGATCTCCCTCTCACAATCCGTCAATTCACGCGTGTCCGGATCAAGACAGGGTTGTTGAGACGAAGGTGCGTATACTTCCAAAACTTTTGGCCAAACGTAATAGCCTATGTATGGTTGGTGAACATATCTAGATTCGTCCCATTGTTTAGCAGTTAATGGACGAGTTTCGTAATTATATTGAAGCCAAGAATTATCAGCTCTTATACCGGGCATATTTCGCGATTTTTCTTCCTTTTTTATATTTTCTTTGGATAAGTTGGATACATCAATCGTTATCTGAAAGAAAATTATGTTTTAATATGTATAATTTAGGGAAAACTCACATTCTCTCTCTCCCCTCCCCCCCCCCTCTCTCTCTCTCTCTGCTTTTTGCCTACAAATTCGTTTATCTACGGGTGTATATTAATTACCTGCATTACTAATTGACTAATTTCAAATAATATAATTTTATTGGTACAACACTTAAAAATTACACGAAGAACCGACCAATGTAAACCGATGTGTGCAATTGAACTGTGTGCAAGTGCGCTGTTGCCTTTATCTACATCATATTTGCCGACAGTTTATTTGCGTACAAAAATTATTTCCTAAAGATTGCCTACATGTACTTTTGCTCACAAATAAAATTTTCAAAGACAAAATTATACGTATTATCGTCTATGTCCACAAACTCTTTTATGCGCAAATATAATAGGTTATTATTTGGAATACGAGTTATGCGTTAAAAATCATATTCTACGATTACGCATTTGAGGTTTTCACGGGTATTTTCTTCAATTATACTAGAAAGTTTGCGGGTTATCGCCGTGTCTTCATTATTGATGCCATATTCTATGACTACATGTGCATGCATTTTATGTATTAAATTGTTGTTCTATTAAATAAACGATTCTACAATATACAAAAATAATAGAGACCAAAAAGTTAATCAGACACTCTTATGCCTACAGAGGTAGTATATTAAAAATATATCTATTAACTCTCTCGTACCTCCGTTGTCTTTCCTAAAAGAGATGCATTTAAGATATGAAGACGGTTTTATAGGTTTTTAGGGGTACTCATTCCAAACTTACGATCAAAATTTAATCAAAATGGTCTAAAATTTAGATCAAAATTTACGCTTTTAATAAGAAACAATTACTTTCTTATAACAAGAAACAATTACTTTTGTTCTTATGCTTTTTTTTGTTTAAGGATATAATCAATATTTGCTATACAAAAATCTTATAAAATTTATGTACCTTCAAATGTTTTCGTTTTTGTTGTTTCAACATAAATGTCACTACTCTGGTAGCAATTTTTCTTTCTTGCAAAGAATCGTGTATAAGAGCTTGCAAAAAATAACGCACTAATTTTGCGGAATAAATTTGATCTGGTTGCACTAAGTCTCGTATGAAAGTCATCGCCATTAATCTGTGTCGCCAATGTAAGGATTCCTCGAGTATACAACGCAAAAGTTTATCGAGCAAATCATTATACGCCGTCAAATTAGATTGATTAAGTTGCTTCAAATTCCGTGCACCTTCTTCTACTTCGTTTTGATCAGGCTGTGGCAAAGTTGGTTGTGGGAAGTGTTTCCACAACGCTTGTGCAGCTGTCAAACACATGTCGGATATTTCAAGCTCGAGCGTATTTAAACAGAAATATTTACTTATAGTCTCTACAATGCTCTGTTTTAGGCGAATCACAGAAAGTTTTTCGGACGGTTTGGAAAGCACAATGGCAGGCCATAATGTCAATATATCCAAATCTCCTTGCGTGATAATTGGAGTATGTTGTGGTCCGAGTAACATATACAGAACACCCTATTTTTAAATATTTTATAAAAATTTATTATCAATATTTTCCTAATATATAATTATTTTTATATACAGTGTTTGCTGGTATCTAGATGAAATTATTTAGCTATTCTAGATGAAATGGCTTCATCGGATCTCTTTACCAGAATATAATCATTTTAAAAAATAAAAAAAGCTCTAATGTAAAAAAAACATACAATTAAAAGAAAATAAGAGCTATGAGTCAACGCTAGATGTTTGTTGCTAAATATTTTTAACAAATATAATCTAAACACACATTTCAACCTACATTAGGCCATTTTTAATGTTGTTAATAATATTCCATTGCTAGAAGCTGAAAAGCACACCTAATACTGGCAAACATTGTTTACATATATACATGTATGTATATGTCGTTTCTAATATCTAGCATTTCCAACATCTCTTACCTTATATGCATCGTGATGTTCTTCGGTATCTCTCCCCAAAATATCGAAGAAATGCGGCATTATAAGCATGTAAGAATATGGGAAAGTTTTAAAAGCTGAGAAAAGACTGGCTTGAGCTTTTGATCGTACATCCGCGTATCTGCCTATGGCCAAAGTGAACAGTTCCAATATTATTCGTTTATGGGTTTCTGTAAATGCGACTAATTGCGCGACCAATCTGGTTTCGTGCTGAATGTCACAGCGATTCATTATCACCGAAGCTATATGACTCTTATTTCCTACCAATTTATCTTCAAATGTCTTTTTGGTGATTAAGAGACCTTTACGTCGTCCAACACGCTCGCGTAATCGTACCTTTCCTAGTAACAGACTAGTCCAAATCTATGATATAAGAAAAATATTCTTAAAAATCTCAAGTGGTTAATGAAGAATTTATGTAGATTAAAAAAAATCCTTGATATATAAGTCCATTTTAATCCACAGTAGAATACCTAAAAATCCTTAAATTAAAAACAATGTTTTTCAGACAAAAGTTGCTCAATTACAAGGAGAAAAGAAGATGGTAACTTTAATTGACCTTAAAAAAATGTCTGTAAAGTCAAGTTAAAATTAGCCAAAATATTTTATATGGCGAAATCATATGTATATTTTTTACATAATATGATTCCTCTAATTCTATATATAAAAGTATAATATAATATTAAGTAGAGATATAAAAAAAACCAACAGTTTACGAGATATTTTATACTTTCTGGCACTTACTTATATTGACATATAATATTAAATATAGGTAAATAAATGTTTTTTGAAATAAGCTATGTGTTTTCTTTATACATCTATTGATTCTGAATTCATTATTCTGTTGATAAAGATATTAAACACGATTATCAAAAAATAAATAGTTTATGAGATATTTAATATTTCTCTTCAATATGTATTAGAATAAAGTATATAATGTCTCATAATACACAATATTTGATAAATTATTGGTTTTTTATTTATAACGTTAAAGACATCATTTTGTGAATGCAATTTATTCTGAAATGTTATGTCAAAAACAAAAGTACCTAGGTACTCTTAAAATAATAATGACATTCATGTCACCTCAAAAAAATAACTTTTTTCGAATATTAATTATATTATTAATCCCCCTTCAAATCATACAACCTTTTCTGAATCATTTTACATATTTCAAGTGTTAAAGTTAAAATGAGACATCGTGTATACTTTCAAAATGGCTGATATATGCATACATACCCGTATTAATGCAAAGAAACTCTTCGTATTGTCTTCCGCGTTCTCGAGCATTGCCTGTTGGATTTGACTCATAATCCCGGCAAGATAATGTCGAACATTGCTTCCATCAGGCATTGTAACATATCTCTTTATTCCACATGTGGGTATTAGAGATATATTCCATTTCACGGAAGACTTGATCAAATCGAGTGGTGTTTCTGTCCATAATGGTAGAACAGATTCGGAACCTCTAATAATACTGCATACAATGTTCAAACTGGCGAGTAATTCTTCCCTGTACACAGTTTATTTATTTATATTCATTAAGTTGAAATTTTTAATTTTTTTAATTAAAAAATTTATGTATAAAAATATGTATTTTTAAATACTACTTTATATGTATATCTGTAAAGAGGTCAAAATGTGTGCCTCTATTTTTGTTGATAGTTTAAATCTTAATTAAGAACAACCATAAGTAATACAATGTAAATGAAATAAAAACTATATGAACTAACCTACTTAATATGCTAGTATCTTTGCAATATCTATTAAGTTTGTCAATTTGAACCGTTAAATATCTTGAGAATATTCGTTGTATAGCAGCGATTTCTTCTTCACCAGGAATATACCAATTGATGAAGAAATTATCAAGATCTGCACTTTGACCCCATTCTCTAACGTAAGGATAGTTGGAATCATTATAGCCTCTTTTATTTGATCCATATTGCCATGGAGTTATCGTCGATAATGACGACAGAATAGACTTCAACAGATGACTGGCCAATTTATTGCCGTCTATCGATTTCAAAAGAAGTATGCGGTCGAGAACTTCGAACAGTGTATCCATATGTGGTATTAAATTATTGCCAGGTGTGTCAACGATTGCAGACAGTATGAGAATAGCATGTGAAAGACGGTGATCTAGGTTTTCCTCCTTTAAGATGTCCTCTTCCTCGCTTACTAACGGCAAAATCGTTTGTGCGAGTGCAGGCAATAGCGCGCGCAAAGTTTCGCGTCCATTGATATGAGAAAAACTATTATATACGGCTGCCGCTAGTTGGCCTGCGACCTTGGTCTCGAGAATCCGCTCAGTCATAAATGTGCGTAACTTATGCAGGGCGCTTTCAAAGATTACATCACTCATTTCACTTAAAAGAGTTGAGCATACGCCGGATAGCACTACTTCTGCAACCGACTCCAATTTGCTTTTCGAGTTACCACCGCGGTTTTCGAGTCGCACATTCTCTGATGAGCTGGAATCTATGAACATGAACACTCTATCCAGGAATTGCAATACGAAATCTTCAAAGCGTGCCGTTGCCTCGCAGATTATCCTCTCTTCCTCTGTCATGATTGCGGTCGATCTGGAAGAGTCCACAATAGGGATCAACGTAGCATAAACGGAAATAAGACGAAACGTAGCAAAAGTTTTTCCAACGTCATTTGGATCAATTCCGGGTAACAACAAAAATAATAGCGGCATTACATGCATCGGCCCTTCTGAATAAGCATAATCTGTGAAAGATAAAAGAGAAAAATAGATGTACGATCTCTACAAAAAATATGTACTAATTACATCTCACGTAGTAAAACACATTTTTTTTAAAAAGGTAATTTTGTACGAATAATAATATAATTATATTGTTAAAATTCATGTTTCTATTTGATTTAATTCAAATATGTTGATTTGATTCAAATTTGAAAGAACTAAGATTCGATTCGACGTAAAAAAAACCTTGAATCAACATTTCTATTCTAAGTTTAGAAAAAGTATTAAAAAATTTTATCTCAAATATCTCTGTGCAACATAACTATAAGTACAAGTTTTATACCTTTGTTTATATTCCTAGAACCTTGCACCATTGGTCTGGCAACAGATACCATACAAACCATTGAAGCTGTAAGTTTATGTGGCTCAGTCAAGGAATCAAATGTAGAGTGCATTCTTTCCAACATGTCCGGTATTACTAAATTCGGTCTCATATTAGCTAGATGCTGTAGAGCTTGACATGCATCATTTATACAAAATTTATTAAACATAGCCGTCATAGCTACTGGCAATATACTCTTAACAAAAGCATCAACGTCAGAATCAGTTAATTTGTAATTGTCAGGAATTGGAGTTTCCCAAGTTGGTTTCCTGTATCTCTCTCTGAAATCGCATAAAAATTGAAGTCTATATACTAAAATAATATATTTTTTAATATTTAATAATAATTAAAAAATAGTATAGGACTTCCCTCGATATTTAACAAATTACAGACAAAAATATATAAGAGTCAGCGCGGTACCTTATGCGCAAATATATATATATATATATATATATATATATACACTTAATACTTGTCTGTAATTTATTTTAATATTTAGTCCAGTAGAATTAGATTGAAAAATAATCGTTTCAGGAAAAAAATTGTAATCTAGCATTTCTTTTAATGAAAAGGCCAGGAAGGAAATATGTGTATAATTTTTTTTTCTCTTCTGAAAAATCAACTAACACAATTTTTTTCGTATATTTCTTATATACATTTCTGTTTTGATGGCTTTTTGAAACTGTTCGTGAGAAGAAATGTCACAGTGTACAATTTTTTTTTTCATTCAAACCCTAATTCTATTAAACTAATTATATTTTCTAGGTACTTGTAGTAATTAAAAAAAAAAAGAGGAAAGAGGAAGCAAAAAAGATAAGAAAAAATAAAAGAGAAAGAAAACGAAAGAAATAGAAGAAATAAAAAAAAGGTAGACGAAAAAAAAAATATTAAGTCTACATACATGTGCAAACGCATGATAAAATGATATGGAAGTCTGACAAGGAGTTCCTTTAATTTTACCATCCACCGCCCAAAGTTTGCTGGATAAAAATATGTTTCTATAGTTTTCAAGAACTTTTCTAAATATATCTGTGTACTTGAGCCATTTCCCTGTAAAGTATAAGTATATGTATATATGTATGCAAAAATAAAATACAATGTAAAAATAAAATACAAGTACGACCATTTTTCACAGAATTATGCTTACTTGAAGTTATGCAAAATTTTGGTATAAATTTATGTTGGGATAATTTTATCAACGTGTATGTGTGTGCACGCACGCACGCACGCACACGTTGATAAAATTATCCTAACATAAATATATGGTAGTACATATATATATATGTACTAGCATATATTTTTATCCACGTTTTCAATATCTTACCAAAGTCGCTACTATCCACGTAGATATTGATGTCATCTCTATTTTGTGATTCAAATTGTTTGGCGTCTGTTTATATGTTACTGGCAAATTTAGGCATCGTATAAATCTAGTAAACATGAAGGGAATATACAATTCCCAATCAATATATCCAATATTAGAAGCTGCCAATGTTGCAATTAAATACATCATATTGTTTTCCCATTGTGGACCATTGTGGCATACCTTCCACATGGTCATAAACTCATCAAACCACAACTGATATCCAATAGAATGATGCTCAGGAGATAGTTGCAACGGTAAAAAACACTCTAAAATCTGAAGACTTCTGCTCATTGTTAATCCATCATGAGGACAGAGCTTCGGTCTTAATTCATCTAAGATTTCTTGGGTAGCGCTCAACTGTCACAATAATGTCACAAAATTAGTCATATAGCGAATCTGATCAAAATGATTCTTATCCTTAAGAAAAAATAGTTCGTTCTTACAGGAAAATAAATTTTTACAGACTCGATCACGCATTGTAACAAAGATTTTAACCACGAAAGGTTACGATGTATTCCAATCGAATTGTGCTGCAAACAATGTGTCATAATTTTATATAAAGGTCTCCACGGAAGTTCTAATTCCTTTGGACTAATTAATTTTGTTTTCCTGAAAAAAGCGGATGATATCAATCAAGAATTATGTCAAATAAATGCTATTCCATAAGAAAACAACTTTTGTAGGACAAGAAATCTATTCATTTTAACTAGATCTTTATCACATTTCTATCTCAAAGTTTAAATTACTTGAAACAATTAAATTAATAACATATTATGTCAATTGTGCTTCCGTTATATCTAAAAAAAAGTCAAAATTATATCTGTGCTCAGAGTCTTGTTTTTCTGTGCAAATGAAGTTTATTCTTTCATGGAACAGATTTTCTAATCACAACTTATCACATGTTAAAATTATATATAAACTATTTCTTTCAATCTTTCAGAATTTTCTTAAAGATACTTAAGAGAGAAAATATTTAATAATATAATAAATTATAGCTTAATCGACAATATATTTTTTTATTTCTATTTCACTTACTTTAACAATAAAATTAAAGTAGCAGAAAATTTGTTGATAAGGTTTGGATCCAAATTCGGTATGGTAACAAGCTCATACATTAATTTTATAAACGCTATGTGATCTTTTTTGCTAAACTTCATTCCATATAGTTCTATATATCTGAAAAACAATTTAACCTAATGTCATAATAAACTTGGTATAATTTAAAATATCAAAAAAAAGATAAGAGAAAATAGTATATTAAAAAGCAAATGGTACTCAATAAACTGACAAAGAGCTAACACAATACTTAATTAACATAAATTTAAAAACTAAGCTTATCAGAGATAGAATGTTCCCTAATGCAGGTAATTTACTTGCCCTTTTGTAATTGTCTCTAATTTTTTTATACAAATCAATTCTGTTATTCTAGAAACATTTACAAAAATATCAAGACAGAATTAGAATAGAAGACTGAATACAAGATATTTCACACCTTCTAATCCAAATATGTTCGAATAAAATCTTACAAATGCTTATTTTTTTATTAACTTACATTACATGCAAATTAATTAGAATCAACTTGTATAGAGAATATCATATAGATATACAAATTATATGCAATAAATTCTTCTTGATGTTATCAAAATAGAAAATGTCTTTCTTGCCTTTGAAAATATTTATCCCCTTCTTTGGGACAGAATAAAATTATATAACATAAACCCTTCTAATTTTGCTTCTCTACTCAAAATATGTAATTTTTCACTATTCTGTCTTTGTAATATATTTTATGTAAATTATTTATCATATATACGGTGTCCAAAAATTAGCGACTAAAAACATTACAGCAAGATATTTCAGAAAAAATTTAAGTAAAAAAAGTTATTTGAATTTTATTTTAAGTAGTTAGTTTCTGAGATATATAAGTCATTTAACTAATTATATGTAGATGCAACTTAATATCCATGAGTAAATGCTCACCAATACTATTGCACACACATCTCAAACTGATTACTATCTAAATATATAATTGGTTACATTTAAACTCTTATAGTTCAAAAATTATTGCTCAAAATTTACAAATAACTTTTTCATACTCAACTTTTTGAAATCTTTCTCGTTATAATATTTTTAGTCACAAATTTTGAAATGCATAATGTACATATTGTTTGTAATGTTTTTAATGCTCCTTTTCTGCAATTTTTCTTCATACAAATAATATTGAAAAATAAGATGGCTGATATTTTCCATTTACAAAAATTTCTCTCTGACGAGCTTACTTTCAATTCTTGTGAACTGCATTCCGTTATTCGCTGTAAATGTACTAAAAATTAGAGATTATGTCGGGTATGTTAAGTTAGCACCCCAACTATAGTACTCAGGAGTTCTGATTAGAATTCCCACTTCCCTTTGACGAGACGAAGAGTTCCCTATAGTTAATAACAAGAGTTCCGCTCAATAAACATTTTTTTACATTTTTTTAAAAATGGGGTGCTAACTTTTTATCGAATTTTGAAGTGGAATAGTTCTGAGCGGCTTAATAGCTTCAATTTGCGATTGCCTAGAATTCCTGATATGTAAAAAAATTTTCGAATATTAAAAAAAAATTAAAAATTTTTGAAAAATTAATTTTTAGATACAATAGTTCTGATGATAATTTCTGCTTCTTTTTGACGATACGAAGAGTTCTCTATGATTTTTAATGACATATACGCTTAATAATCATTTTTTAATAATTTTTTAAAAATGGGGTGCAACTTTTTAACGAAATTCAAGGTCGCATAGTTCTGATCAGCTTAACAGAAGTATTTTGTGAATACCTAGAGTTCTTGATACATAAAAAACATTTTTGAAGAATAATAAAGTTTAAAAAAAATAGTAGAAATCTTTGAAAATTTTCAATTTTTAAAGTGAGTATATCTCGGAAACCGTTGGTCCAATCGCTTTGAACCCTGATACTTTTCGACAGAACTCGTCGAGGACCGTCCAGAACTCTGATCAGAACTACTCGGTACTACCAAAAAATTTTGATTTCAAATTTTTTTCCAAGTCCCACGTCGGAAAATTTTTTGGGAGTACGGAGTAGTTCTGTTCGGAGTTCCGGACAGTTCTCAGCGAGTTCTGTAGAAAAGTATCAGGGCTCAAAGCGATTGGACCAATGGTTTCCGAGATATACTCTAAAAATTGATCTTCTGACAAATGTCGCTGTATCTTGCAAACCGTTGGTCCAATCGCTTTTTCACCTTACAGTTTTCGATAGAACTCGTCGAGAACTATAAGAAACGCTACTCATTGTCAGAACTACTCGGTACTCACAAAAAAATTTTCAAAAACTTCCACTATTTTTTTTAAACTTTATTATACTTCAAAAATGTTTTTTATGTATCAAGAACTCTAGGTATTCACAAAATAGTTAATTCTGTTAAGCTGATCAGAACTAGGCGACCTTGAATTTCGTTAAAAAGTTAGCACCTCATTTTTAAAAAATTATTAAAAAATGATTATTAAGCGCATATGTCATTAAAAATCATAGAGAATTCTTCGTATCGTCAAAAAGAAGCAGGAATTATCATCAGAACTATTGTATCTAAAAATTAATTCTTCAAAAATTTTTAATTTTTTTTTATTATTCGAAAATTTATTTACATATCAGGAACTCTAAGCAATCGCAAATTGAAGCTATTAAGCCGCTCAGAACTATTCCACCTCGAAATTCGATAAAAAGATAGCACCCCATTTTTAAAAAAAGTAAAAAAAATGTTTATTGAGCGGAACTCTTGTTATTAACTATAGGGAACTCTTCGTCTCGTCAAAAGGAAGTGAGAACTCTAATCAGAACTCCTGAGTACTATAGTTGGGGTGCTAACTTAACATACCCGATTATATCTTAAGGCACGTTAAAAAAAAATGACCATTAAAAATCTATAGTTATTGTAACATATAATAAGGTTCGTTCTTTTTAGCTGCACTTTTTTTACATGATTTATCTTTTCTACTTTCTTTCAACATAAACAGAAAAGGAAGATAAATCATACAAAAAATTCATCAAAAACAAACACAGATCTATACATGATCAGGACTCGCAGTAAATAACGAAACTTTTACACTAATTGTAAAAGCCCCAACACACACTTTTGCATAACGCATAAAGCATGTACATAAGAAATTTCATTGGCCCATTTTCTTATGCATGAGTCAATGGACTAATCAAATTCTTTATGTATATGGTTTATGTGTTATGCAAAAGTCTGCTCGCTTAAAATATTTTACTTAATCATTAAGTTAGTTATGTAATCCATATGTGCGTTTTTGTTTTAAATCATTATATAACTCAGGTTCTAAATCAAAATTTTTAGACCGCAATTGATATTTAGGTGTAAAATTTTTTTCTAGCATTTCTACTTTCTTGAATAATTACTTCATTAATAATTCTGTAATTAATTTATTACAGATAATTTAATTATATATAATATATTAAAGATAAACAAAAATAATTCATTAGTCGAATATGTGACAATAAGATAAAAAAAATCATTTCCTTTATTTTACTTCCAACCTTTTTATATTTCTTCATAGACAATTTTTTCATTTCAATCTAATTTTTAAGAAACTAACTCTTTTAAGAACTAAATAATTGTGATCAAAAAATTTAGTTAAGATCCAAAATACAAGGTAAAATAAAAGCGTTTAGGGATTACTTGAAACTTCATGGGTTAATCTGATGAGTATTATCTGTCCCTAAGTCCAATCAGAGTTCTTCTACAATGCGTCGGTAATTGAAATTCCTAAGTAGTCCTAATGCCTGTTCTACAATAGTTTCAAGCTGTAAGAAATTGATTTAATTACAGTTGAATAAAAAAAAATAGTTATAAATGGTTAATTTCTTATTATGGTTTGTGATCTTATTGTTGAACAAGGTTAAGTTTAATTCTTAATCTAGATGATGAAGTTGATCAATAGCCAACTTGAATGATTAAGGTTAAGAATGATTAATGGGCCTTCTTAATAATAAGCCATTATTTAAGTTTTAACTGTTAAATCATAAGAAATTTACCAATTACAATCGAATGTAAGAATAATCGACTGTGAGTGGTCAATTTCTTATGACTTAATACTTAAAACTTTTCGCAAGTGCCGAATTATATGAGTGATTGTTTATATAGAACTTCTTTCTAACATCTCCCCAAGGCGTCTAAGGTAGGTTTTCATTACATTGCCTTACTGATGAGTCCAGTAGTGGAAACCGGGACGAAACGCCAACTTGTGATATTCTTCGCAATCTTATTATTTTCACAGATTTAAAATTTTCATTACTTCATTATTAAATTTTAATATATGTCTTTCAACATATTATTAAGATCTAATAAGATGCTATAGGCATCAAAATTTGTTAGATAGATTGTCAATTTAACTAAAGTGATATTACTGCAGTAGTCAATACGTATGCGTCAATGCTGAAAATCCATCAGCGTCGCGAGGAGAACTACATACGCGGTACATAAATTCACACAATTATAATTAACACTAACATCCTGTTACAATGACTCGAGTAGGCATTTTCACTTCCTATGATTTTTAAATCTTACGAGTCTACGGATATCATCATTCAATATATATTTAATACTTAAAACTTAGGTAATGGCTTATTATAGAAGGCCTATAAGATTTCGGATTACCGATTCTACCGACTCATTGTAAAATCTCCACTAAACATTTAGAATTTTTTGCTTTCTTTAAAGGATTGTGCACAATCAAGAAAATGGGGAACAGAAAATAAAAATTTTTACTTATTAGAAATTATGTGCTATGGAATTGACAGTTTATAATAAGACTTGAAATTTTTCATTTTCTGTTCCTTTAATTGTGTACAGTTCCTTAAAGAAAGATAAAAAGCTTTTCTTTTACAAACATAATTGATATAAAGGTCATTCATCTTTATTATTTGTTGGACAAAAAGGATAAAACGATTGTTCTAAAAGGAAAACAACATTTGCATATTTCACAAAGTATTTCTAGGCTACGTTCGAAAATATCATCTAGGTTTCCCCGAATATCATCTTATCCTTGTTATTCATTCAATGTTAAATAAGTATAAGACGATACACGAAGGTACTCAGGTGATATTTTCGAACAGCTGTAAAAACAAAAATTTTGTCGCTTACAAAGTCAATTTATGGGACCAAAAGACGCATCCTGGTATTAGCTCACGTAGCATGACAGCGCGTCCCAAATTTCCTTTGATCTCAGCGAGCCACGTACGCGACTCCGCGTCAAGCTCATTTGCATAGGGTAACCATTTATTATACGTCAACTCCTTTTGCGGACGAAATTCTTCAAGATCTGTCTCAAATGATGACAAAGACGGCATCGTCGAATTGTTCTCCGGGTTCTCCATGTCACGATCGCACTCGTTTGTCATGATCTAGCACGTATTAAACAGTTAATAGTTAAAACTGATTAATCGATGCTACGTTCGATGACGAATAACACGATAATAACTTGCACGCAGTTAAATCTACGACAACTTGCTTATTCTCGTTCATTTTCAACAAGTCATGTTTGCGTTCTAGGAGCCATGTTTTACATTCAAATAATCTGAAGTAAGCTATTTTACGAGACAGTGCTGCCATTCGAGAGAATGGGTGCGATTAGAGAACCTCTAGTAGAGAGAATCGCCAACTTGGTCACGTGACCAATTACGTGATTGGCTGGAGGAAATGAGCAGATTTGAGCATCTCGACACCAACGCATGACGTCAGAACACATGGCGGCCCCATCGTTCGCAATGAAATATTTACGTCCCGATTAAATGGTCCGAGGTCCGGGAACGCCGTCGGGGTACACGAAAACGAAAAGTCTACTAGAGGTTCTCTAGGTGCATCCAGAAGCACGACCGCTCATTGAGCGCTCAGTGGGCTCTTGTATACCTGTTTGGTTTAACATACTTAGATCTAATAGAATATGCCAATCAGATAAAAAAGCTCATTGAGCGCTTAGTGAGCGGTCGTGTTTCTGGATGCACCTAAAGGTTGATTTATACTGGCCGTAAACTGTTAACTTATGCCGTAATCTGTAAAAATTGACCAATCACAGTCGAATGAGAGGGGAATAATCGATTATAATTGGTCAATTTTTACAGATTACGGCACAAGTTAACAGATTACGGCCAGTATAATCCAACCCTTAGAGTACGCATTGTCCGAAATTAGAAAAAGTGGGGTTAATCCTATCTAGGCTGCGTTCAAAAACATCACCCGAGTGCTCTCATATATCGTTTTATTTTTGTTGTCCAACCATGTTAAACAAGAATAAGACGATACATGGGAGTACTCTATCTGTGAGACGATTGTCTATTAGTCAGCCATTTTTAATACCAATGAATGAGTGTCATGATTGGCTAAAGCCCATGGCACATAGAAAAACGTAAGGCCGTAAACGTAATCAGTAAGCGAATTGACCAATCACAGTTGAGAACGTAAAGGTATTTTTTCATGCGCAGCACGCTGCAGCAGCAATTCGTTAACTATTGGTTAAGACAATTAATTTTATGTAAGCTAGATGACGCACTTCCGGCGCAAAATACATTTTGCCGCAGTTCGTTGAAGTTGAACCGAACGAACAGCAAGCAGCAAGCGGCAAAATCGAGGCAATATTATTTATTGCAATAAATATTAGGAAAATAAACGAAGAATGGCTTCGGATAAGGTACGAATGTTTGTAAATTAGATTATTTTATACTTTACACTTTACTTTTTCAAATTTGTGGTAAAGTATAAAATGATCTAATTTACAAACATGTATCCGTACCTTATCCGAAGCCATTTTTCGTTTATTTTCCTAATATTTATTGCAATAAATAATATTTTCATAATGAAACGACGGACATATTGTACGCTTTCTCGATTTT
>NW_017279009.1:1358849-1426762 GCF_001594065.2 Cyphomyrmex costatus | reverse complement strand
GCTGCGTTCGGTAATTGCAAATCTGAGGTGTCGGAGTGCTCTTATATTATAGCATATGTCACGTGCACTATAGAAAAAGAGCACTCCGATGCCTCAGATTTGCATTGCCGAACGCAGCTCATATACATAAAGAATTTGATTGGTCCATTGACTCATGCATAAGAAAATGGACCAATGAAATTCCTTATGCACATGCTTTATGCGTTATGCAAAAGTCTGTGCTCCCCGCTTAAATCTGAGGCATCGGAGTGCTCTTTTTCTATAGTGCACGTGACATATGCTATAATATAAGAGCACTCCGACACCTCAGATTTGCTATTACCGAACGCAGCTAAGTATTTCAGTATCTCAGTATATACTAGTATATACTATAAATACGTATATTTGAAGCATGTTTATGAATAATTTAAAAATAAGAAATTATTATCTAGTTAATCAACTGTGTTGTATTTGTAACGTCGCTAGTATTGTTCGTAATTTTCCCAAGTATAAAATAGAGACTAGCAACTGCGTAAGTACATAAACGACATTTAAGTGTTTCTAACCTTTATTTTCTATTCAAGATTATACACCGGTTGTTAATTCATAATTAATACATACGGCATCACAAATGCCTTAACGTACAAAGTTATGTTATAAAAGATTATAATTTCAATAATATTTCATCATTATTCATTACAAATCAAGAAAAATTTTCCATTTAGGATAATTTTATTTAATAGAATTTCAAAATCAGATTCAGTCTGTAGAATTTTTCAAACTTTTTAAAATATTTTTTTCGTAAGTTCATTATTAAATTTGTATTATTATGTCTGAAAAAAAATAGTTTTTATATTGGGAGTACAAATTAGTTCGGTCCGTTTTCCAAAAGATGATCACCTCCAAAGACGAGTCATTTTTTCGAGACGGAATTCGAAAATTGCCTGAGAGATGGGAAAAAGTAGTAGCCAGCGATGGACAATACTTTAATTAATCTGTTCATTCATTTTGTTTTGAAATAAATGCATTTTTGAACACAAGAAACGGATTAATTTGTACACCTAACATTTAAAAACTACGATAAAAAAGTTTCATAATATTTATGAGATTTTTTCGTCAAATAAGCTACTTGTACAGCTACTTCTTTTAAGATAAAAGTTTATTTAAATTATATTTAAATAGTAATATGCATTAAAATTGAAATAATTAAGAATAATAAGTAGAGGTTAAATAATAGAGTATAAATCATTAAAGTATATTATATAATAGAATATTAATCTACTTCTATTTGAAGATGTTATCTATCATCTCCTTTTTTTCGTTTTTTTTTGTTACATAAAAATTATATATAGGAAATAATCACGGAAGTTTTTGCTAAGCAAATATCTCTTTCTCACTGTTCATTTTTTTCCAACATTACCATATATTAATTAAATGCAAAACTTATTGTATTCATATAGCAATATGCATGTGTACTTTACTGCATATTTATACATGTATGATCTACATTAGCTCAGTATTGATTATTAGTGTATTAACCAATATTGGTATACATTAACTATATCATATTTGGAGACATTTTTACAAAATTGATCATTTAAAAAAAAAGTACCATACTACATAATTAATATTTTTTAATTTTAATATAATTATATGTCGCGATAATAGTTTTGTTTATCAGTAGAATGAATGGGACTTTAAAGGGATTTCTACGATTGTATCCAATAACACGCAATTGGACAGTCTTATCGAATTATATAATACCATTACAAACGATACAAAAAGTATCACGAGTTTATAGTACCAGTTTGACAGGTAATCAAATATTTTACATATATTTGTATAAACATGATATACTTCAACAGAACGTATGTGTTTTTCAGATCATACACAGCTGGAAGATTGTGTATTACCAACAGAAAAATTTAACTATGTATCCACTGATATCAAGCCGTTGTACAAATCTATGGAAATATTGGAGAAGGCAGCAAGTAATTATACAAATATGACTGTACACGATGCTATTGACACAATATTTACATTATTTAAAGCTTCTAAAAACACAGAAGAGGATTTGCAAAATATTAAGCAACATATAGGCTTTATGCGCCTATGCGAAGTGTTAAATAGAAACATTAGACTTATGAAAACCAATGAAATTATTACTAGTCTGAGAATATTGACGTATTTTAAGATTCCAGCCAGCTGTGTTTTAACTCAGTCATTATTGCAAATGATTCGTGCAAATGTAAATGAGATATCGATTCAGGATATAATCAATATAACTATATTATTAAAGAAAATGGATAATACACCATTAAGAGATGCTTTATTAATAGCATTACCTGTCGTTTTTGAAGCCCAGTTACCTACAAAATTGGATCCAGATAATATTTTTATTTTGACACAGTCATTAAGATTTATATGTGAAAATGGTATTAATAATCCAAAAATACAAAATGTAATACTGAAGTCATTACAAAAATTTGAAAATGAACTGGATATACAAACGGCTTGGTCTATATTTTGTAGCTTATGTATTATCTCTTATCCATCTCCGATGGCTTTTGAATTGTTATTTAATATTCAAAAGATTTTAATAAATGATTCAAAACAATTAACTATTCCAGAGATAATAAGGGCGCTACATAAATTAGTGCTGGTCACTGCAAGGAAGTATGTCATCTTTATAAGATTCTTATATGTATTAGTATTTGACATTGTGAAAATAAAATATTGACATTTATATTATTATTTGTTGTAGTAAGGAATATGGATGCAGGTTTTACAATGAAGCACTGGTGGATGCTTTTATCAATTCAGCATTGTCTGCAGAAATTTCTTTTGACAGCAGTATCTATCTGCTGAAACGTTTAAATGAGCTAAATTACGCTCATATACCTTTTCTAGAATATTTAGCAGCAAAATGCTTTGAGCAGCCAAATTTACTAAAAAACGCATCATATTATAGAATATCTATTTTCTTAGAAGGATTAATTAATGCTGATTATAAGCCAGTATTTTGGGATATTATACGAGATGCAATATTGGCGAATAAAGTGGAAAATAAGATTTTTAACAGATCTATGATCAAATTTGCTTTACATTTGATTGCATTAGATTGTTATAGTCCAAGTTTAATCAGCAAAGTCTTTTATCAGATTATAAAAACTAATGAACCAATGAAGAATATTCATATGAGAGAGTTATTACTTTTATATCAAAGTATTAAGACGCTGTATCCTATGTATAATGGACCATGGCCATCGCAAGATATACTTGAACATGCTGTAAACATAGACAAAACGTTGCTTAGTCCTATACTTCCCACATTTTCTTTAAAAACGGCATTAGAATTAGCATTAGGTGGTCCTCAGTATATTCATAATAACATGAAGACAAAACTTGGGCATGACATTGGTAAGTTATTAAAGAATAAAATTTTCTTTATTGTAAGAAACACATCTTGAAAATGTCGGGCGCTCCGCCGGTGCCGGGACTTAAACCGAGGCCTCGATTCGTCCATATTAGCAAGCAACCGTCTTGCCGTAGAGCCACACAGCCTGACGATGAGAACTTAGTTTATATTCTATATTATATTCTTACGGAAGAAAAAATATTTTGTGTCAAAACAATAAAAGGATAAAGTAAAGGGCAATTTGAGAGTTATCAATTTTGTGTCAACTTAAAAATATTTATTCTTTGAATAATATGTTAATTTTCCATAAATTGATAATTATTCAAAATGCTAATACAATTTAATAATTATTAAGTGAATTATACGCAGACATGAATTTTGACCCAGAAACAGCAGCATGTAATTCTAATATTTTTAACATACTGAAACCAAATCCGTAGCTCAAATTGCTCTATCACATCAGGTTGTCAAGAAATATGGGCTACAAGTTTGAATTTAGCATGAAAAAAATCTATAAAAAAATCTTATACCAAAAGTCTTCAGGATACATACTGTCGTTGCTGGATAAAAAAATTCGTTTGTAGACTTGTGTAATTGGTTATCTTACATTATCTTTAATAATTTTTCATGTCTCATTAATTTTGTTATATATAATTTTTTAAACTGCAATTAGCAATTTAAAGTTTATCTAAAATTTTATCATTGTAGATCACGTTGTTGTAATGAGAAAAGGAGGATATCCTGTTGCAATTAATACAGATACGTCTAATGCAACTAACATAACGTACATTGAAGATATACAAACTCCAAGCGAAAGTCAGATGTAAGAACACATACGGTTTATTTATATATTACAATTGATTTTTTATGTTTGTTACTAATGTATATGCATCTTAGGATACTTATCTTCAATTTACCTGATGCTGCATATGCTGTGAACTCTCAAAGACTAAAAAGTACATGGTCGTTAAAAATAAAATCCGTTGAAGCATTAATGAAAACAAATGCAATTGCAATAAATTCTAGTTCTTGGATGAAACTACCGGAATACGAAAGACTTCCATATCTGATGCGAGCTATAAGGCTAAAATGCGAAGACGACTCATTCTTAACAAAATAAAATATATTTTATCATCAACAAGAAAATACGTAGAATTTTCGAATATACTCTGAATGATATATTTTAAATATCAATGTGATGATATATGTATTAATTACATTGTTCACAAATTAAAATTTTTTTTCTAGATCACACGAACAGGATAAAATAATTCTTATAAAATTTTTGTCGTTAAAAATTAATCCATAAATGGAATTATTGTTACGTTACGTTTTTGAGAAAATTGAACCTAAAAGAACTGAAAATAGCATTTTTAGATACTTTTGAGCTGAAGTGTCTTAAAAACGTGACATGATAAAGTTATTTAACTTCAAAGTTTCAAATGGTACCCCCTGTAAAATGTTACATATTTGGATTCTACGGAGAAAAACAAATAAACTTTGTTCGCAACATTTCTTTGGAAAATGCTCCTATCAAAAGTTACGAACATTTAAACTTTAATGTAGAGTGTATTGAAATTAATGATAATTAAATAAAACTCGTAGTTTTTCTGTTTTTTTACATTTTATTAAATGTTCGAACTGTTGACCATTAACATCTAAACGCTGATTAATTCTTTTTACAAAACTTTGCCTAACTCTAAACAACATTTCTGGAGTCACCTTAGTGCAAGCAATACGTATTCTTCGTTTTAAGTCTTCTTTCGTCGTAAATGGTCGAGATGTGACGAAAGAGGGGGCCATTGAACAGGACCTCCTCGACCTATTCATCTGTCACGAAATATCTCATTTAAAAGAGTACTACATTCAAAAATAACTAAATACATATATAGTAGATCTGTATTTAAGTTTCCCGATAAATGTGTATATTTATGTTTCTTTTAATTAACATGAAGAGCGTTTTCGTTTTCATTATATCGTGAACACAACTTTATGTCAATGGAGTTCAACCGTGAATAAAATGATAAAAGTTTAAATGTTTATAACTTTTGATAGGAGCATTTTCCATAGAAATATTTCAGACAAACTTTACTTGTTTTTCCCTGTAGAATCCAAATATATAACATTTTACGGGGGGTCCCATTTGAAATTTTAATGTTACTCCCCACTCCTTTTCAAGGGGAAACGGAGATGGATTTTTATTTACGTAGCTAGAGAGAGAAAGGCCCCTCGAAACTAAGCAACTTTTGTTTGACACTTTCTTCTATTGTTAAAAACAAGCAAGTTATTCAGGTGACTTGTTTTAAATGCTCCCCCCCCAACCCTGTGTATATATATATATATATATATATCTATCTATGGATTTTTTGTTTCTTACATAAAACAGTCAATAAAAACGGCACACAATTTTATAAATTTTTTGTTGCTAATAACGAATTCGTATATGAAATTACTATTATGTCACGATTTTTGAGTTTCTTCAGCTCAAAAGTATTAAAAAATGCCACTTTTGGCATATTTAGATTTTTTTTCAATTTTTTCACAAAAGTGATGTGATAGAATAATTTCATTTACGGATTCATTTTCGAAGACAAAAAAAAATCTAAGAATTAATTTTGTTCAATTTGTAATTCAAACTCCATGTCAGAGAGTCTACATAATGTACTATTATACAAACAATTGAAATATACATGCAATAAGATAATTTGTTATTCGTTTATGAAAAATAATATAGATAGTATGTAGATAAAACAATTTATACAAAAAATGTTTATTATAGTCCAAAAATTATGCTGACATACATAATAAGATAATTTTAAACTTTACTGTATTTATAATTATAAATATTGTCTGCCATGTATATTTATTTTAATTACACCTTGTTTAAGATAAACTTGTAACATAGGAAATATCTTAAAAAATAGAAAAGAATAACATATGTGTACAGTTTTTAACTAGATAACTCATAATGAACCCATTTTTTAAATTTCTTAAATGCGTATTTTCTCTCTTTCCCCCTCTCCTATCTCTCTTCTCCCTTCTTTTTCTTTTAATTCTTTGAAAATTAAAGTTTTTTAATATAGAAAAACCTTGAATAAATAGATTGTAATATATTACTAAGTAATATTATAATTATGATTAGAGGGATCCGATTGCACATCGCTACATTGGCTAATTTTAAATAAAATATTCTCATTCGTAATGCATCAGAAAATTACTAGGCACCGAGGATGTATAAGGCTAACAGCATTCTCCTATTATCTCGCATCCATAAGTCAATCAATACAATTTCTTCATATACTATTTATATTTCCTATCAATAAAATATGAAAAATTTGAAAATTATGCTCGATAAACTATAATTTAACATTTTTTTGATAATACAAAAAAATATTTTAGATAAAAGTAGTATCGTTTCGAGAGGATATTTTGTTTTAAATTTAAATTTCGCTAATTTTTAACGAATACATTGTAAAATATATTTATTTTACATAAATGTAAAAAGACTCCCAAAACCAATATATAGAATAGTTAGAAAAATTATATTACGTGAAAGAAATTATATGATTCCATTTCACAAAAAAGTAAAAGTAAATTTTATATTTCTTTGACGCCTTTAAGGAGATGCTGGAGTCGCCGATGAAACTAGCGATGAAACTACCGATGAAAACATTTTTATCTTCAGCGTTGATCGCCACACTAAGGTTAAATGGATAAAGAAATCTGTAATTTCATATTTTTTCCAGCTTTGGACACAAAATATACCAGGGACAGATACATTAGCCTGAATATTTAAATTGTGGAGAAGAAATTTTTATTTTGCAAAACTATTATGAGGAAATTAGACAGAAACGAAAACGTCAAACACGCTAATTTTATCAATATAGGCAGGTCCAGGCATCATCTTAACTAGAAAAAAACGCGACTAAAATATATGGCTCTCGAAACAATTTCACTTTTAAGTAAAATATTTTTTTACATTATCAATAATTTTGAAGAAAGTTGCAGGGATTGATTAAAATATCTTGTATAATAAACAATTTTTTTTAATAAGTTCTAATTAAACTGAATAACTTGATATTTAATAAAGATGTACAATATTTTTTTTACTAGTACATAATGTACCACTAGATCTTAAAGATTCAAAGTGAATTTGTATCAATATTTTTTTACATAAAAATTATTTATCTATGTATTACAATACAACTTAATAATAATTATATTGTAAAAGTTATATTTCAATAATTCGATTTGATGTAATTCAATTCAATTTGGGTGAAAAGTTGTGGATTCAATTTGATTCGGATTTAAAGAAAGAAATAATATTTAATTTGATTTGGCATCAAAAAACTTTGAATTTATATATCTCAAAAAAATATGTTATGGCTTCAGATAAAGCTTTATGCTTATTATTTAAAAATATCATTTAATTGTCATATAGTATCTATTAGCACCTATCTTATGCACAACTCAGACTCTGAAATCCAAGTATTGTTATCATTGATTCAAACCAAATAATTTTAGAGCGTTAAAAGCGGTAGCGAGCGCAACTTGTTCTGGTGTGATTCGCATAAACGCTGCTACCATTTCCACGATTGCTGGCAAGGCACATGGTTCGTTACGTTGGAAAGTGCAGTAACGATGAAGAAATGTCATAGACCGTTCGGTTAAAGCATCCTTTACGTGTACAGGTAATTTACTGGCTCTGGTATTTGGATACATAAATGGCGCGTCGGTTTCCACTAGAATCTTATCTAATGGCGCTCGTCCTCCCTCTAGCAACTGTCTTACTCCACTATCGGATTTGTCCTTGCACAGATAGCCTGTGATGCCTAGATAAAAGCCTTGATCCAAATAAATCTGTGCCTCTTCCGCAGTGCCGATAAAGGAGTGAATCAGAATAGGCGGCAGACGATTCTTATATTGGTCAAGAACTTTTAACACATCTTTCTGTGCACCTCTTTCATGTATTACTAGTGGCTTATTTAACGTACAGGCTAATTCTATTTGCTTGTGAAATACAATACGTTGTGCCTCCGGAGCTGAGAAATCACGGCTGTAGTCTAAGCCACATTCTCCAATCGCAACGCATTCTGGATTACTGGCTATACCTTCTAATTCTTGCAAGGTATTTGGTTCCTCCCAAGACTTGGCATCGTGCGGATGTACACCAGCAGTTGAGTAAAGCGTTCCAGGATATATTCTTGTCAGCCTTAGTGCTTCTTTACTGGAACGAATGCTAGCACCGGTTACCATAATCTTTTGTACACCAGCATCCTTTGCTCTTTGTATTACACTATCCAAATCTCGACTATACTTCTTATTTGTTAAATTGGCACCAACATCAACTATAATATAATTTTCATAACACTGAGTCATAGATGAGGGAACAGCTTTTTCCTCCTCCGCCATTCTTTAATACTTTTGCAGAATAATATGCTGAAAACAGAAAGATAATGAGTATTAGATACATGCTAAACTGTTGCATAGAAATGACAGATATCTATCATTGCTTCGTTACAAAATAAGAACACAGTGAGCATCTATAGCAACAGGTAAGATCAACTATTTTTAGAAAGCATATGTATGCTCTTAAAGAAATATGATTCACAATTATTTTATAAATGTGTCTCCGTTAATATTTATCGCATTTTTAACTAAACAAATGCAGTATTATACAGAAAACTTAAAAAAAAAAGACAAAAAACCATGACTAACGCGAGAAATACATTACGACGCGTTTTTGCACAAAATGAAAGATTTTGAAAGAAAACAGTGCGGACCTGTCGTTGAAATGTTATATTAATCGTAGAAGTTGGCCACTATTGAGATTACTTCTGGGTGTATTCTTTTTTATTGTATTTTCTCAGTCATATGTATTTTTGTCAAAGTAAAGTCGTCGCGGGCGCTCACACATTGTCATTCATTTGGAGCGGAGCGGGAGGAAGAACGCAATCGCGCGGTTAGAATACGTGATACACTCCTATCCGATGCACTCCGACCTCCAAACCAAAGTTTAGCTTTTATTATATACAGTGAATCAGTGACCACCTTGGCTATCTCTTCATCGTGGTGTAACGGCAATCGGTCATGATCGACAGACAATCTTGGAAGACGTCCGATATCACTTAGATTTTCTTTCCTCGATGTCGAAATAAACAATAGGCACTGCACTATATATAAACTGTGGGCCGAATTGAGCCGAATGCCCACGAGAGCTAAGGCAGAGAGAAACCTGAGAGAGGACATAACGACCTAAAACCTGTAACCACAAAATACTGCCGCGCACTACTGCCCACTGCAAAAGTGGATGTGAACTACATGCCAGATCCACTATTCTGAGGATAACGCATATACTTTTCAAGACTGATGGTAAGTAGATATTCGCGGTTCGTATAATCGTATTCGCGCTACATAAAATGTGGATCAGAATAAATATTCCTCCCTGCAACTACATATATGTATGCTTACTTCCATGCGCGTGATGTTTATTATTAAGCTTAAAAGTATTAACATTAAAGATATATATTACACCCATTTTTTTTACAAATATGTTAAAATATATCGCGCGTGTTTATATTTTAAATAAGTTATATATACATATATATGATCCCGGCAATTAATTCGCATTTAGAGATTTCAACATTACAGAGCTGCTTTGTGAAGTTGGCACCTTAAATGCGAATATTGGTAAAATCATTATTGCATTCGTTTGTCCACCGTTTGTCCACGTTTGTCCACCCATTATTTTCGTTTGTCCACCCTATGTTTATTATATTTTTCGTAATAGTGTAAAATAATCACTTGGGAGTTTTACAATTTTTTTTTTACATTACTTTTTTTTGGAGGGTGGACAAACGAAAATAATGGGTGGACAAACGTGGACAAACAGTGGACAAACGAATGCAATAATGATTTTACCAATATTCGCATTTAAGGTGCCAACTTCACAAAGCAGCTCTGTAATGTTGAAATCTCTAAATGCGAATTAATTGCCGGGATCATATATATGTATATATAACTTATTTAAAATATAAACACGCGCGATATATTTTAACATATTTGTAAAAAAAATGGGTGTAATATACATCTTTAATGTTAATACTACCCCCATAACCCGTTTTTCACCAATCAGCGTCCGGTGTCAAAGCGCTGTTGTCCGTATGAGGATCCGGGCTTAATATCGGTGTGTCGGCGAATTTAACGATTATGCTGAGTTGGAGCTACAAATGCTTTGAAGCTTTTGACTGACCAATCAAAAAAAAGAATTATATTAATTGTCCATTCAAAAAATGCTTCGAAGCATTCGTAGCATCAAATGAACCGTAGCCTTTGTCGTACGATGATGCTCTCTTATCGTATATATCTAGAAAACAAGCTCTCCTATTGGATACGTGTTTTAAGCCCTAAGCTGTATGAAATTACAGTCGAATTCGAGGAGAATAATCGACTATGATTCGTCTATTCCTATGGCTTAAAACTATTGTAGATCCGGGCTAATTCGTCCATTCCTTATGGCTTAAAGCCCATGACACATAGAAAAACGTAAGGCTGCTTTTATATGCAGCGTAACTTGCGTCAACCAATCAAACCGTATCAAATTGTATCAGCTCCTACGCCATATTCTAATTGAGACAATTTGATTGGCTGACGCAAGTTACGCTGCATGTAAAAGCAGCCTTACGTTTTTCTATGTGTCATGGGCTTAAGGTTTGAAAACGTATTGTAGATTCAAGGCTAATGTGTGAAAATAAATTACTAAAATTTTATTATCTATATTTATTTTATAAATTTTTGTTACCAATGTCAATTTTTTCATAGATTTGTATTATCTACAACGTCAATTGATGTTTCTTGGTCTGGACAAAGCTTAAAATATGCAATAAAAGAAAATTACAAAACGAAAAATTTAATAAAATCAAGGTAAATTATTTGTACTATTTTATAATAGTACAAATAATTATCACAAAAAATAATTTATTTTTTTTTTTCGAATTACTGATAACATATTTTTATTTGTTTTTATAATAATAATAAATAATAGCATTAAAAAATTGATGTAAATATTTAGGTTTTGGTTTTCATTCGTATTCATAACCATCATCACAAAATGCGTTCTCAGTAGCACGAGATTCGAGCATCTGTCCAAGTGACATTTCCGTAACATCAGATTCTTCTTCATCAAGGTAATCGTCATTATTATATACTGTAAAAATAAAAATTTTAATAAAATCTAAGCATAATATCTAATCCTACCATAATCACTCAAGATAAAATAATAAAGATCTATCTATAATAAATTATCTAGATCAATCTAAAATAGTAAAGATTATAAAGAAAATGTTACACAAACCGATTTCGGATGTGTCCACTATAGGTGTATCAGTTTCCATTAAATTGACTTCCTTCTTTGTAAATTCATCTTCTTTTCTGTGTACATTATCTAATATTTTATTCAATGGTGTTTTTTGAACATTTGGTGTAATAGAATATTTTTTCGTTAGTAAAACCTCTGGAGACTTCAGTGTAGAATTAATTGTTATCCTAATCGTACAAAATAATTATTATATATTATCACTTATTAATTTCAATATGTTACAAACAAAGTCCATATAGTGAGCAATGTCGGACAATGTTGCACAAGTTGCCTGTTGTACAATGTCAGCAATGTCCAACCTAATTGTATTACGTAATGTTGACACAACCCGAGTACTTGCGGACTTTGCCTGTAATATATTGATTTAGCTGTAATTGTAAAATAATCTGCACTAACGGTTTTTTAAAACTTATTGTGTCCAATTCCAGTGTGTTTGCAACAAATAATTCTTCATTGCTCTGTTGATTATTTAAATTTTTCAATACTTCGTAATTGATTTTTGAAGATATTTTTTTTTCTTGCAACATTTTTTCAATTGCTTCGCCTAATGAGGAAAGTATAAAAAAACAACTTAGTAATAATGAATAAATTAATATCAAAAATAGAAAATAAAAATTAACTTACCTGCAGTATTTGCAGGCATTTTACATTTTTTCGTTGTTCTTCTTCTTTTCTTTTCAGGTTTACCTTCTTCTTTTTCTTTTAAACGTTTTTCTTCCTTTTCTTTTTGTTGAACAAGATAATCAGCGTTTACTTTATTCCAAAGAGCAGACTTAGACTGCGATTCTTTTTCCGAAAGAATGTAACTATCCAATTCCTCATCATCAATATCATTCGTGCAGATTTCTTCAGAAAACTGAAAACAATATCTTCTTAATTATTTCAAATTTTTAAAATATGATTAAGTATTGCATACTCCTCTACAATCCTATCAATTAATAGTAAAAACAAGAATATAATGTTTATATGCAACAAATAAGAAAATGAGCCTACACATATCTACAAATTTTTAGATAAGTATTATATAATCTAACAAAAAATACACACAAAATTATCTTAAAAGAAAAATTAAAAAAAAAAAATGAAAAATTGTTGTCAAGTAGCAAGGAAAATCACAAACTTTAAAATCACAAACTTTTTTGTGCAAATTTTTTCATATCTATTATAGTTTCAATAGTACCATATCAAAAACATTTAGAAAAATAAATATAAACTTTCTTCAGGGAATTATTTTATTTCTTTAATTCATTATGATAATCTATACACAGTGCTTTTTCCAGCAAAAGAGTGTAACAAATAATAATATAACACAGTTGTTACGTCTTTGTTTAATATTGGCAAACAAAACTCTGTGTATGTGTGTGCATGTGCGTGTGTGTGTGTGAGTGGTGTGTGCATGCGCGCGCGCGCTAAACTGTGTCATCTTATCTTTGTTAGAAAACGAAATATAATAAATCACAAACTTATAAAAAAAGAAGATACTCGTGTGTGTATTTCTATACAAGTATTAATGAAATATTACTTTACAATTAAAATTTGTAATTTAACTTCAAAAACAATGAAAATTCTTACATTTTCAAAATTATTATCTTTCTCGTTGAGTTCATTTGAATGATCATTTGCAGCCATCATAGATGCTATGTCCGGACCTGTATACAATTCATAAAATTACAAATGTGTTAAAGACAAAATATAAATAACACAATTTTTTATGTAAATATATGCTTACCTAACCCAGTTATAATTGAACTACTGTTTTCATTTAAAATCACATCACAAATTTTCTCATCAGAATCACCAATATTATTCTCAACATATTGTTGGATTACACTTAAATTACTTTCCCGAATAAATCTATCTGCATCCTCATTCTCTATAGAAAAAGCTGTAAATTTTATCTATGCTATAAGACAATTACTAATACAAAAACTATATAAATACAATGTACATTATATAATTATCTGTAATATATTTGATAATAATGATGCCTTGAGAAATATTTTTAGATTAGTTATTTTATTTTTAAGAGAATATATTATGTGATAAATCAACTATTTATTATATATGAATTAAGAAATTATAATGGAATTGTTCTCTTTTTTAATAGTTATGTTCTTTCCATTAATGCATCCCTTTCGTTATTATACAAATATAAAAATACAACAATATTTGATACTTATATCACCTGAGTTTTTAATATAAGCTAAATCTATTAATAAAGAATGTATGTTATAAAAACACAATTACCATCCTTTCGTTTTCTTACTTTTCCTACTCTATAATCTTCTAACTGTCTATCAATTTCTGCTTGCAGCTCACTTATTTCCACATCTATATTTTCTAACTAAAAAAAAATTAGAAATATTAAATATAAAGTATTAAAAACATATATATTATATATATATATATATATATATATATAAATAAAATAGTTCAATTTTAAGCTTTCAAGTATAAAATATTACAAATTAACAAAAAATGATACCTTTTGTAAACGTTCTCTATCCTTTTTACGTGCTGCTTTAAATGCTGGAGGATCCTGTTCTTCTTCTAAATCCACTGTCATAAATTCTTCTAATGTTAAGGCACTGGATGGAGTATCACCAAATTCCAGTAATCTATACATAAGAAAAATCCATCATTGAAGCATCCATGATATATTGTACTTAATGTTAAAGTAAACGTTATGTATGTGTAGTATATATAAATATATATGAGAAAAATGTTACTTTTTGATATATTACCTTTTACGTAGAGTAGATTCGTGTACCTTAACAATTTTTATAATATCGACAGTTGATCTGCTAAATTCATGCAATCGCGCAGCTATTAATAAAGCTATTGCAGAAAAAAAATTAATGTATTTAATTTATACATACATTATACACGCACTTGCATAATACACTAAAATAATAAAATATTTACCTGCTCCACATAGACCTGATGGCCTACGGCCACTATGAATACTATCCCTTTTCATTCTTTGAACGACTCTTAAAGCTGTCATAGATACAGCGTGAGTTTTATCACCAAATTCAAGTTTATGCGCAAATCTCATGATGTATAAACAGGGATCTAAACGAGACAAATAAACTTATAAATTTATGTCAAAGAATATCAATTTATACAATGTATTTTACTCTAGATTAGATATTAAGCAAAAACTTATTTGAGGTATTTTATTTTCTTACTTAAATGATATCAAAATATGTTTTATATTCTATATATACTTTAATTTTAATACATAATTTAATTAAAGTGATCATTTTTTAAATTCTAAATTAAAACTATCGATAGTAGCAATATCTTTAATTCATTTCTTATATATATTATTGTTTTGTCTCACTCAACTCATACATCTATCCTTATCTATTATACTACAGCGCCATCTCTTGCAAGATCCGGCATCTACTGCTAGACATATGTATATGTATACATAATATGCAGTTGAATGTAAATTACTAGCCAATTGATAACTATTTTAATGAAATTTCACGATTTTTTTTTTAGGTTTTCATCTAAGATTCTGTATAACGCAAGATTATGTAAAGGGCTCCCTTTTGAGAATACAATATGTAAGGGATTATTTGATTTATGTATTTTAAGTAATTTTAATAAGTTCTAGATAAAATTGAATTCTCTCGTGGAGTTCAAAAAATTATTTATTCAATATTGAAAACACACTTATTAAATGTTTAAAAAAATATTTTTGTATAATTATACAATTGAAAATCTTTGCGGTTACAGATGCAATACTTTTGATTCGCGCAAAGATCAATTATTAAATCATAATTAATAGAAGAATATTTAGATATATTCAAAAATCATTTTATTAAAATAAAATCATTTTCTAATTTAAGAAATCTTTTTTTTTACTGAAAAGATAAATTATTGAATTATATCTCAAAGTGTAATTTTAAAATGTGTATCATTCTCCTTAAGTTAAAATCTAAATTTTTTTTAATACTTGCACTTGCGCTTTTCCACGACTTCATATCGTTTAATTTAACACAATTATAGAATTATAGAATAAATAACAGATGATTTTTTTTATTTTAAATTTGTATCTAAAGTATAAAAACGCACGAACATTACGAATGGAAAATGATTTGGTTACGTATGATTAAATTATGCTATATTCCTTCTTCCCTCATTCTACATACAACAGTTGCCTTTTTGCGCGTGTGTATCCCTTCCACTTTCTCATTATTCGATGTCTATCGACCGACACAGTTGTGATAACGGTGGCGGCACTGTTCGACCAGCCAGCTAGCCGGACCAGCGCCCGTACGGAAAATGGCGACCGCCTAACCGACAACGGACGATCTCTTGATTGCTCCTGATGTGATTGTGAGCTGAGCGTGCAATTTACGACGGAAGAAGGAGACTAACAGCATTATTCGAAAGTGACAGCAATGGCAATGTCGAATCTCTACTCGAAGATCTCCACTAAGCCAATGAAGCGTTTTCAGGACAACGTCACGGTCAAACAAACCAATGCTTGGATGAACGGTGAGAAAAACAAAAATAGAGTGAAGAAAAAAAAAAAGGAAAAAAGTGAGAGACTGCTTTCACTTGATGTGTGCGAATGAGTGAGAGTGTGCTGTTTATACGTTGCACCTGTTTAGTGAGGGTGAAACACCTATGTTATCAAATCTATATAGGATATGCTGGAAATTCGTATTTATATATAGAAAATCCCACTATGTAATGTAACAAAAACTCGCGTAGGGGAAACCGGAGCACTATGAGTCACGGGGTACCATGGGTCATTGACTGTTTAGGATAATCCAGAGTGTTCAAATTAATATAAACGGTATTGCACGATTGTTATTTTGTTGTTTATACTTTGTATTTAAATGGTAGTGATTAAATTCCATTGTTTGTGCCATTTTTTTTCACATTTTTTCACACCATGGTTTTCATGGTGCAAAAGTAATTTTAAAATAATTTAGAAATAGTTTAATATTGTCTTTGTAGTAAATACATTAAGTTTCTGGATATATACCGTTTCACTGTTTTCTGATATTAAGTGTTTGGAGCATACAGTAAATACTCATAAGAAAACAAGGTAATAAACAAACTAATTTTAACTGGCAGCTTAGAAGTCTAAGCAATTAATTTTACTTCAGAAGTTTTATATTCTTTATATCTATTCATTAATCAATATAGGTTTATTTATGGATTATTTAATTTTATTAAGTTATGTTTTATTATATGACTATATTAAGACTGTAAGTTAACTGAAATTCCTTTTCAACTTTTATCACTAATATTTTCTTGAATAAATTTACTTTTTGTATGTGATTTATACAAGTCAGTACCCCGAGTATGAAACATTTTGGGTATGTCTTAAAAAATGTTTTTATCCTTCCTTCGATCAATTAATATTTATCAAATATACTCAATGCATTTTTTTAAATATTCATAATTCTTTAATTATACTTAAAAAATGAGACAAAGGCCGGTATTCATAGTCGGTTCTTATTTTAAGGACCGCTTAAGTAATGTCTTAAGATGCTAATGCAGCTGTCTGATTGGTTCATGACACCTCAAAACTGAACTTAAGACGGTCTTAAATATAAAAAACTAACTATGAATATTGGCCAAAATCTCATATTTGAAAATACTTTTAAGAATTTAAATTTTTATGGTTCATGATATACCAAAATATTTCATAAACTATTGGATTTTCTGATATTTCTATCTTAGTATTTTTATGTGCAGAATAATTAGAAAAATCATACTATATAAAAAAAATCATATAGTTTCATTAACAAATATGAATTGATCTTCGTACTTTTTTAGTGCCTCCATCTAGAAAGAAAGTAACATAGCCAAAATATGTCTCCTTCGAAATCGTTTTACTTTTGTCTTTGAAACATTTTACCGTATATTCCATATTTAAAAAAATATTTGTTAAGATTAAAATGAATCACCCTATATGTGTTTACATATGTGTGTGTATATATATATATATATGTCACAGTTAATATTAAATGTATAAGTTGACTATGTAACAGATTCAATAAGTTTATACTTTTACTGAATTAACTTTGACTATGCATACATATATATAGGTGCATGTACATATATGTATACTGTGCGTGTGCGTGCGTTTGTGTGTGTACATGATGTTTCAGACTTAATGCACCATGAATGACAGATTCCTGAAATCATTTATGCACATTTATTTACTTTATGCATTGTTCATATCATGCATATGATGTCACGAAAAAGTGCTACTATTTGATATCTGTATAATCATCAAGAATATGTGAATAAGTAAGAAAAATTTAATGAAAATCAAGCAAAATCATGCTCAATTATTATAATAAGAAAATTAAAATAACATTTTTCTGGACAACATTCTAAATAATGTATATTAGACGGTAAATAATATCATTAGTTTATCGAAGACAACAGATATTTTTTTTAGAATTTTACAGTTTTTATTTAAGGACATTCTCCGACTGCAGTTGTGTGCTCAACCTAAAGTTTACTCGCGTCCACGCAATCGCTCCTACACACAGACAGTAATAGTTGACTACCACTCCGCTCTTTCACTTGTTTCGTTGTTTCCCTTTGGCTTTCGCTACTGCCGCCGGTCGAAAACATAGCTGAGCTACTTACTTTGCTAAATGGTTTCTTAAAAATGAATACCGAAAGGCATATTCAGAAAAATATCATATCATTCCTTGTGATATCAAGTTTTATGTATCTTTGTTTCAAAAAATTGTAAAGAAAAACTTTTTTACAGTGAATACAAAGACCACTTTCAAATAAATTTCAGATAGGGATTCTATGTTAACGCTTCAACTTAAGTAGAATATCTCGATTTTTAATCCCGCTCCAGGTACTGAGCTTCAAAACACATGTTCAGAACACTAAAACAACTTTTTCTGTAAATTTCAGAAAAATTTAAAGAAAATGGATTTTTCGGAGAACATCCTTAATTCGTGGAGAAAAAGATGTTTTTCAAATGTGTGCTCAGAATATTTAAAAAATATGTCAAAAAATTGGAGACTTAAGATTTTATATAATCTGACCTAACTTGCGTCTCTAGCACACACGCACACAAAATTATCTTTGTTTTTAATTTAATATCATATTTTTAACATAATTTTGAATGATTTAAATTTTTTAGTGGATTTTTAAATTTGATATAATGGATACAAAATATTAGATGCAAAAAAAATAGTTCCATTTATTTCTTAAAGTCCAATTTTTCATTATTTAATTTTAAATAGACTTCATCCATGATATCATCATAAATGAAGCCTATTGGATAAAACATTAGATTAAGCCTAACTACAAATTAACTAGATAATGAAAAATCAAGCTTATGAATTGACTCTACCAACTAACTGTGCAAACACAGTTGATGAATATTTGTTAGCAATCTCTGACTGAATTTGTTATCAATTTGTAAATATACTGTAGATTTGCTTATTGAAAATATATGCTTATTTTGGAAAAATCTAATCGAATTTTTCCATCCATTTCCATCACTATTATTCAAAATTTGTATGTTAATTAAAGATCTGAATATAGATTCAAATTATTTATCATAAATCTTATGATTATTTTGCTCGTCATACAGCTACATCTATTTTCAAAATTTCGTATCCCCCCCACTATTTTTTAATTTTTATATTTAATAATTTTTTTTGAATTCTAGCGGAATCTCCAAGTAATACATCAGATTCACCATCATCAGTGAGTCCACTCTCTTCATCTATTGTATTACAACGCGAAGGAACTACAGTCAATCAGCCATTGAGTGCGCCTGCATCACCTTTGTCTTCCTTATCCTCACCCGTGACTCAATTAAATTTACCATCACCCGGAGATTGCACTCAAGATCCTAATTGGCAAGCAACAAAACCTACAGTTCGAGAACGAAACGCGGCCATGTTTAATAATCATCTCATGGCCGATATTATATTTATTGTTGGCAGTCCAGGTACTTGTTCAAATTATCTATTTTTTCTTAATTATTACTATTGCAAAATATTATATCGTATATTAATATTATAGGACACACACAAACAATACCAGCACATAAATATGTTCTTGCTACTGGCAGTTCTGTATTTTATGCTATGTTCTACGGAGGATTACCTGAAAATAAAAGAGATATAGAAGTGCCTGATGTTGAACCAGCAGCTTTTCTTGCGTTATTGAGGTAACCATAAGAAGTTTAAAATAATTTAAAAGCATTTCTTATTTAAAATTATTGATACTGTATCGAAAAAGTTATTTGAGCCTTAAATCTTCTAAAGAACTGAAATTTTCTCACGTTAAATATTATATATATATTAAATAGTTGTATTTCTGATACATTCTTTTAACATCTAATTTAACCTCTTAGAATTTATTTCTGATTACTATAACCATTTGCTGACTGTTTAACAATATATTTGAAACAATCTAAATTGAAAAAAAATTACTATAAAAAAAATAATTAAAGCACTTTTGTCTCAAATTTATGGATTTTAAAATATTTTAATGAATTGATTAAAATAAACTTATATATATAAAAAACAATTAAAACTAAATAAACACTTTTTATTATCAGAAGAAAATTATACATTTATCATGATACATGATTATATAATACAATATTCATTATTTATTCTTTCTGAAGATAGTTGTAGCTTATATAATCATATTTTTTTTTAGATATATGTATTGTGACGAAGTGCAACTAGAAGCAGATACAGTTCTGGCGACATTATACGTCGCAAAAAAATATATAGTTCCACACCTGGCACGGGCATGTGTCAATTATCTAGAGACGAGTCTTACAGCAAAAAACGCATGTTTGCTTCTGAGTCAATCTCGCTTATTTGAAGAACCTAATCTCATGCAACGTTGCTGGGAGGTGATTGATGCACAAGTAAGTCAAATGCAACGGACGCTAAGAACCATTACTTTGAGTGACAAGAACTTGGACAGAACGCTCGAAGATGACTCAAGTCCTTCCAGTGACTCAGTCAATCATATTTCGAGCTTATATTCTTGTGTTTATGACAATAAATTTGACAGTTTGCGATATCGACGCACCTGTAAAAGCAGTGGCGGATTGAACGATGACAATTGTGAAAGTTTCACAGGCAGATTATCGATACCGCACTGTTTGAGTCTCTCAGAAAACGATTGTTGTACAAACATCATTGCAGATGATAATTTGTCTCTTTCGCTTTTTCGAACACGAAGTGAACCTTATTTTCCGGATAATAAGTTAGATCAGATTGAAGTCACACAAAATATCATGTATCAGGATAATTTAATAGATGAATACGAGCGCGGCAAAATCAATTATAATGATGTCTCTAATACAACAACAAATATTAATGAAATAATCATTTAAATAAAAATAAATATTATATAATTTTTATATACAATTGTATTGAATCTCTTAAGCGCATGATTGCATACGCATAGAATAATATATATATATATATTATTTGTTTTATTTCTTTTATAATCTAATTTGTATTAAAATGTTATTTGCTCTAAAAAAATTTTTCCAAATGGGGAATTTTTAGTTCTATTATTTATGTTAAAAATATTTTGTAGAAAAAGTGCATGATTAATGTGAAACAATTTCTGCATGCTTCAAAGATGTACCAAGTGTATAGTCTCTGCAAAAAAATTACTAAAATTGGAAACTTATATTTTTCGTCAATGAACGCGATATATATATGAAGCAGTATAATAAGGTCAATATTCATATTTAAGAATTCAATTATACAATTTAATTTAAAATTTTATCATAATTATTTTTTAAAAATAAGTACTTCTTATTGAAATAATGTTTTACCCAGGTTTTAAATCGTCATCAAATTTTTTGGTATTTCAAATACAATACAGAAAAATTTGTAATTTTTTATAATTTTTTGAATTTGTTACAAAATACGTGTAATATATTTCTACGCTTTTTTCAAATAAAAAGTCGGCAAAATTTCTTTAAAAAGTAATATTTTTATAAATATACCACAAGTATTAAAAATATTACATACATTATATATATGTATATATATTTGTATATATTATCCCACGACTGGTCACTTAATGTGACAATAGTTCTAATAAATTTTCACTTTTCTTTAAAGATTTCTTTTATTTATGATGTTTTAATATCAAATGAGTTAACATTATATATATATTATATATATATATATATATGTATATATATAATTACATATAGCATACGCTAATATTAATTTTTGTTTCAAAAACTGCAAATTTTTTGACTGTTATTTATTAATATTTTTTGTCAAGAATGATTTCATACATATCTTTGTATTAAGTGTAATATAATTAAATAAAACGAAAAATTTCAATAAAATTGGTCGTTTTTCAATAATGAAAATGTTATATTTTGTGACGAATTTTGCAACAATACCTTTCACATAACATATATAATATCATATATGATAATAAAATATAACATAACATATGCAATACAAAAATGTTTTATAATTGTAAGATAATATATTTATACATTTTAGTAATTCTTTATTGCTACGTAATTAATTTTTATAATCATTTTATGAATTGCATTAGTTATTTTCATAAAAATATTTCAATCTAATATGTTGATATTTATTCATAATTTTTGTATTAATATCATATAGTATTAATTACAAACCCCAGTATAAACATTAACTGATCAAATTAAATAAGAACGTAAATATGATACTTTTATTTTTCTGTCAATAATAATCGAGAGAAAATTATTTTAATACTGTAAAATTATGTCAAAATTATGTTAAAGAAATAGATCTGCATATTTGCGTACGTTTACATACCTCTAATTATTCTGTATATAAAATAGATATATGCATATTAAGATAGATAGATCGAACATTGATTTATTGGAATATTGATTTTATCATTACTGTCCATCTCAAATTTTGTTTGAAAATATTTTTTATCAAAATCACTTCCCTTCAATTTAAAACGGGTGGTCTCAGATATCCTATATATTTTATTTAAAAACTCGCTAACTTCAAAAATAACATAAACAAAAAAGATTAAGTCTTAAAAAAAAAGGACAAACTATTATTTAGCGTTGTAAAAATTTGACTAATCAAATAATATCGACAAAAAGAATGTATTCAACATGACGAAATATCATTTTTATCATCTTCGTTTCACAATTCTTTAAAACATTATCCTGTTTACGTATAACAATTATGACGATGTTTTTAACCATTTAGAATTGTATAATTTTGACTATTTTTATGAAATTAAACTAGTACGTACATGCATATATAAAATTTTAATATGTAGAACTTTACTGGAACAAATAAGCATAAGTTTTATGTTTTGTGTTATAAATAATTTATAAATTTTATATCTTTCTTAAAAAATAAAAAAAAAAAACAAATTTTGAATCATAATATTTACATTGTAATCATTGGAATAATAAAAATTGTATGTTATTATTAAATAATTAATTAATTATACAAAATTATTAGTAGCAATGATATATGAACTTCAACATTAAGTAAAATCTATTGACAGGCAGAAATGGCACTAAGATCTGATGGTTTTGTGGATATTGATATTCATACACTCGAATCTGTTTTATCTCGAGAGACGTTAAATTGCAAAGAAATTCATATATGGGATGCTGCATTACGATGGGCTTCTGCGGAATGCATACGGCAAGATCTCGAGCCTATTCCCGCCAATCAAAGGCAATTACTAGGTAAGATAATTGTAAATTTTTTTTTTTTTTTTCAAAATAAATGTTAAGCCAATATACATGCGTATATGTTTGCGCGGAAGCGCGCATGTGTATATACATATTTTCCATTTTTAGGATCTGCCTTATATTTAATTAGACTTCCTGCTATGAATCTTGAAGAATTCGCAAACAGTGCAGCACAGACAGGAATTCTAACACATCAAGAAACAATTGATTTATTTTTATACTTTACTGCCAGTAACAAACCACAACTTTGTTTTGCTACCAAGCCACGTCAAGGGCTAAAAACTCAAGTAAGTGAAAACCACAAATTATGTGAAAATTTTGAAGTGTCCTCAACTATTGTATTTATGTCATTTTATTATTGAAAAGACAAGACTTTGTGAAGAAGTTTCAAATAATTATTTACGGTATCTGTGTGTGTGTGTTTATAGTTCAGATAACTATAGTATCAAACAACTAATATATAATATCTCTGTCAATATTTTAACAGTAAGTATGACACTAGTAATTTTAGATAATTTAGAAAATTTTTATTTGCAGGTTTGCCATAGATTTCAATCCTGTGCATATAGGTCAAATCAATGGCGATACAGAGGTCGTTGCGACTCAATTCAGTTCAGTGTTGATAAGAGAATATTTGTGATAGGTTTTGGGCTATATGGAAGCTCGTCTGGTGCTTCTGATTATAATGTTAAAATAGAACTTAAGAGACTCGGTAATGTTTTGGCAGAGAATAATACTAAATTCTTTTCTGATGGTTCGAGTAATACATTTCATGTATATTTTGAAAATCCGATACAAATCGAGCCAGAATGTTCATATACAGCAAGTGCAATATTAGACGGTGGAGAACTGAGCTTTTTCGGTCAAGAAGGTATGTCGGAAGCAACGGTTGGCAGTGTGAATTTTCAATTTCAGTGTAGTTCTGAAAGTACTAATGGTACTGGTGTCCAAGGAGGACAAATCCCTGAATTAATTTTCTATGGGCCACCATCCGATGATTGACGGAAAATCGCAACAGAGCTTGTGGTTTAGTTATTGATTTACAACAAAAAAAATTTAGATAACATTCATTGGGAATAAAATCTACAGATAAAACTCTTGAATTATAAAGAAGAAATGTGTTTCACAAGTGTTCAGATTTAATGGTCTGAATATACAAATTTCAAAGTAAAAATAGTTCTAAAATACTTAATATTCAGGAATATATCCAAATTCCAAATAAAAATGCTTTTTGGGAAATTCTGAAAAATAATACTATACATAAGGCCTAATTTTTCATTTTTTGTTTAATTTTTAGTTAAGCTTAACCTAATAATGTTTTATACAATGGACTTTATCTATGATAATGTCATAGGTAAAGTCTTATATTAAGTGTAATGTCACGTTAAGTTTAACCACAAGTTAATCAAATAATGAAAAATTGGACTTTAAGAGAATAAATGAAACTATATTTTTTTTGCATCTAATATTTTCAAATACGTAACCATTATCTATTCTATTATACATATTTACAGAAAACTATTTTTTCTATTGTAAATACAATTAATTTATAATGAACATATTTCAGCGAAATTATCACACATTTCTAAGATAAAAATATTCATTAAATTTTGTCTCCCAGCTGTTAATTAATTAATGAGATAATTATTAATTAAAAATATATGTATTTATTTAAATTTTTAGAATATACTCAAAATTACTATTTTACACACATACACACACACACCAGGTGTTTAAAATACAGCGTTAAAAACTTTTGTTTTGGAAATAAAACATTTTAGAGGTAAATGTTTCATACAAGAAAGTTTTGTGACTTTAAAAGAGACATGAGATAAATTAACCTTGGGTAATGCTAATATCGGTGGTATTACAACTTTCAAACTGTATAACTCGAAAAGTATTTAGTGGAAAGAACATTTTATTGTACTTTGAAAAACTCGGAATAAACTACAAGAATATGCAATAAAAAATGTGAGAAGTCTTATTTAAAAAATTCTATATGACCCTGCTCTGACCTTGCCATTTAAGGTCAAACCAATGACAACATCCCTTCAAAGTCACAAAATTTATGTGAACGTTTTCTATAAAGTGCTTTGTTTCCGAGGTAAAAATTTGTAACGCTTTATTTTGAACACTCGGTTTATATAGAATCAATTATGTAACTATTATTATACTAATTAATTTTATAAAGGATATGATTGAAACACATTAAGAATTTGTTTCAAATTCAAAGACGATATAAAATTTTGATATGCACACACAATACTATCGTGATTTGCCTAGAAATCATATTTTCGTAAAAGACAAAGGTATTATGTACAGTACACTATGCAATTTGAAAGTAACGATTAATATACATTAAATTAATTTCTTGTTATTTACAAATCTTTTATGAACTTTTGATGTTTTAATATTTGTCATTAATGTTATTATTCACGTGAATTATATTTAGTTATGAGATTTTTAAAATATCTTACTACATTATTACTACTAATATTTATTTCATTCGCAAACTTATGTAAATAATTTTGGAAAAGCGTATATCTATTTTTCTGCATATCTAACAAATGCATTTTACTTGATTTACGCAATAAATTTAATTATCTTATATCAAATAAAATTTGATTATTTGAAAGTTGTAAATATCTAGAATAGTAGAATATAAAGAAAATAGATCTGTCAATAAAATATCGCTTTAATTAAATATTTAATTGATACTCTTAATGTACAAGATATAAAAATTATATAGTATGAAAAATATAAATGCTTTGATATTGCACAAGTAATTAAAGTTATGAGTATTGTTAAATGATTTTATGGAAACATTCAGATATAATCAATATATTTAATTGGATATCCTGAAAAATTTAGTGATTTTTTAAGAATACCATTTTTTATATTTTATTATTAATGTATTATTTTATTGCTATAGCTCTTATTTTACTATTCTATTGAGTTTATTTGATTATATACTTATCAATGTATACACCATCAAAATCTGGTAAAACCGATACATAGAAAAAAATTGCATTTTTTTAAATATGTTAAGTCCGAAAGATGCGTTAAATATATTAAAGGTATTAGTTTTAAACTGCCAGCTTTATAAAAGATTAAATTATAATTAATCTTTTCCATTTCTACGTATGTAACTGAACTATTGAGTATTAAATATTACATTATAAATAATGCTACAAATAATATAATTATGCCTCTTTTGTTAACTGTTAGATACGCTTATTTAAACAAAAATACTATTAATATTAAATATGTATAATATTTATATATATAGCCTTAGTAAAAAATATTAGACTTTTTGTCTAATATTTTTACCTTATTAACTATTATTTAACGTTTTAACTTAAAAATTGATTTATAGTACTTGCTATAAATTATGCTCTGTTTTAAGAACCTTTTAAACTTACATGTAATGCCGGTAACCAATAAAGTAACAATGCCGATAAAAAAATTCCAGATGAAAAAATATAAATAACTAATATTTCTAGTTATGGCTATATATGTATAGTGGTCTATCACCATCATGTGTTATTAATTAATTTTCAGATAAGTAAATATGTATAATATTTTCTGATCGAAAAATTAAACTTAAAAACGTTTGAAAGAAAAACGTCTATAAAGCACACCTCTAAACATCTTTCCGCATTTCTGACAACCGTAGTCAATATTATTATGTATCGTACATAATGCAGGTTGTGAACTGATTCTTAAATACTACAATATAAAGATTAATTGGCTAAAAAAATTTCGGCTTTAGCTCACAAATTTCGGATTCATACGAGTCATACATGAAAAGCAGCCACTTTACATGGCGCATTCCATGGCGGCTACCCCGGTATAAAAAGCAATAATCACGTATGATAACCAGATGCAGCTCATCGGCATCCACTATTTCACTACGGAGTGTGTGAGTCGTAACGACGCTGATATATCTTACATATAATCTTACTCAATAATGCTATCGAGGCAAGAAGAATATATACTCAATCTTTTCCAAGTCGATATGTATCGGGAAGAAAATCTTTCCAAAATCTAAACAAAATCTTGAGAGAGTTAGGTACATTAAAAAAAGGAAATGAATAAAGGCAGATTTAGGGTAGATGTTGTAAAGAAGTACTTGAACAATTTGAGCGTAATCCTGTGCTACTAGTGTTAAAACAGTTTCGGATGAAATCGGAGTACCGAAATTAACAATGTGTGACATTTTTAGCAAGAAACTCAATGCATCCATTATCATATGCAACAAATTCAAAGCACTTCTGTTGCAGATTGTGGTCCTCGTTTGCAATTTTGCCAATGAGTTGTATGATGTAAATTGAATAGAGAAAGAATCTAAATTTTTACTAATATTTGATTAATATATATTCTATATATATATATATTTACTGATGAGGTAGGTTTTGACAAAAATGGAATTTTCAACTATTACAACCTTCATGAATGAGCTTCAGAAAATTCCAAAACAGAGGCATCAACAGTTTTTAATACATGTATGAGCAGGTATTATTGATGACAAACTTGTAAAACCCTATTTTTTTAAAGAAAAAAGCCATTTAAATAACCAGAATTATGTACATTTCTCAAAGAAGATAGGCTACTTTCTTGAAAATGTTCCGTTAATGGTACATCAAAACATGTGGTTCATGCATGACGATTCACCAGCACGTTTTAGCCATATAGCCAGAAATTTGAATCGAAATTACAGCCAGAAACGGATAGGGCGTGAAGATCTAATTGCCTGGCCACCAAGATCACCAGGCATAAATTCAATTGATTTTTATGTACGAAGTCATGTAAAGTCAACACTTTACAGAAATGTAATAATATTGACCTAAGATAAAGAATAATTCATGAATTTGAAAAAATAAGAAGAGATCGAAATGTTTTTCAAAAAATTCGGAATTTTTTTTGACAGAAGAATAAGGATCTGTATTCAGCTGAAAGTAATCATTTCGAACATCTTATTAAATTCGATTTAAATACCTATTTATCTTAAAACACTGAGATAAATACATTAGAGTCCGGATCTACAATAGCTGTTTTAAGCCTTAAGCCATAAGAAATTGACCAATTACAGTCGAATACGAGGAGAAAAATTGACAGTGATTTGTCCATTTCTTATGACTTAAGGCTTAAAAATCTATTGTAGATCCGGACTTATGAAACGACTTATTTCCGTACCTAAGCATTTTTTCTTTTTTTGGATCCTGAATCATTTTCCCGAAGTACTACGGGTAATTTTCCAGACACCCGGTGTATATGTATACTTATATGAGACATTACCATGTCTCCAGATAGATACATGCCTATCAAAATATTCATACATTATATAGTTATTGTTAGCTGTTGCTCGACTAATCAGTGGGACAATTAAACTCGATCAGAATTAAGTCAATCTTTGTTTTCTTTTACTTTCTATATCTATATAGAACCCTCATGCTCCATGTACCCACGTCCTCTTGCGTACCAAAATAAGTACCCAGCAGACATGACAAATTTAAATATTTCGAAAACTGAGCATTTCTGTAACTCTATATTTATTGATTTGACTACAATTAATTAGTATTACATATCTATAAAACTTGATTAAAATCTGAATTGGGTAATATATGTGTCAAAGTTGAGCTAATATATATTATAATATTAAACTATATCTTGCAAATTACTCACCCATTGCTGGTATGTTGATACGTAGAGCTGTAGTAAATCGTAGATATGTCCGTCCAAGTTCGTGAACACATATATGAAGAACATCGCTAATGTCAATAAGCATATCTGTATATATAAAACACATGTGTACATATATATTTAAATGTTAAGAATTAATACTCTTTTTATACTTTTCTAGTCTACAAGTTTCCATATAAGTTTTAATAAATGAAAAATTATCTGACATGCATTAAAGAAAATATAATTTGTATAATTATTGCTCAAATACTTAGTTAAAAAATATAACTTATAAAGAAACACAAAACTGTATTGGTTTGTATTACTTTTTAATATTATTGAAATACTGTATATTTTACTTCTATATATTTCAAAAAAGGATACGTTCAGTTCTTTCAACACGACAAGTGATATATACACAAGCAGCCTGGTTGTGAGCTTGTTTCCTTCCACGTGTCAGATGATAATTCAAAGCCATTTTATAAAAGTTCACTGATGTATCAATGCAATTTTGATTTAAGCTAAAGAAAAAATTTCAAATTTAAGAAATAACTTTGTAATAAAGAAAATTTTATTTCATTATAAATGTATATTATGTACAAAATTACTTACCCTAATTGTAAACAAAGATGTGTTATACCTTTCCGTGCATTTTGTAAAGTAATTCCTCTAGATTCTTTTCCATTAACATAATATGCTACAAGCAATAGAAATTTTATGAATAATTGACTTTACCATTTATGAATACTTTTACAGACAATTTATATTATTTAAGTAACTTACGTGCACCAAAATTTGTAGCACTACCTGTGCTATCATTAGCGACAAAATGTCCAGGTACTGTTACTTTACCAGAGGATGATTCTTCATAAGTTGTTTGACTAATAATAACTGAATCTTCTAATACAAAACCACATTCTACACAGATTGCATCTCCACGTCCAGGATCAGTCTCAATGTCGGTAGATCCACAATTGCGACACTTTCCAGACATCTGATACAATAATATACAAAAAAAATTTATTTGTTACCAAAAAATTGATAATTGTTCAGTTTACCTCGTCGCACCTCAAAAGTCAATAAAATTAGACTTATTCGACGTGTTTTTGCATGTTATGAAAGAATCTGGCAAAAATCAGTGTCAATAAGCGTCACTCTGTTTTGCAAATCGAGATATCAATCGCCAAAATTAGTGACCGTTCAGGTTAGAAAATCTGTCACATTCACACAACACCACGACACAGTATAATCAAACACAGTAGCGGCAATTGGTTGCGTTCAGCAGCAGATTCGGGGTGCCGTCACATAAGAGCGAAATTCCATTCCATTCCATAGAATGCCATAAGAATGAAAAGGAATAGTGACTTTTGATGGCTTTTAGTGACTTTTTAGTGATTTTTTTTTTAGCCGGGATTTTCTAAACGTTTTATCGATGATTGTCGCTACCGTTAACCAGCGACAGCCAATGAGAGCCGCGCTTTCTTTTAGGATTGTCCTGCCATTAGCTATCGCTAGTTAACGATCGCGACAATCATCGATAAAACGTTTAAGGAGCCTACAAACCAAAGCGGCGCAACGGTGAAGCGGCGAGCGATAGCCAATGAGAGTCATGCTTTTACGCAAAAGCATGCTCTGCTCTGATTGGTTAGTTTCCAACATTCAACTCAATCGCAACAGAGCGCGCCACCTGTAGTGTGATTACGGCTTAAAGGTGCTTTTTCATGCGCAGCACGCTGCAGCAGCAATTCGTTACTATTGGTTAAGAATTTTATGTAAGCTAGACGACGCACTTCCGGCGCAAAATACATTTTGCCACAGTTCGTTGAAGTTGAACCGAACGAACAGCAAACAGCAAGCGGCAAAATCGAGAAAGCGTACAATATGTCCGTCGTTTCATTATGAAAATATTATTTATTGCAATAAATATTAGGAAAATAAACGAAAAATGGCTTCGGATGAGGTACGGATACATGTTCGTAAATTAGATCATTTTATACTTTATCACAAATTTGAAAAAGTAAAGTGTAAAGTATAAAATGATCTAATTTACAAACATTCGTACCTTATCCGAAGCCATTCTTCGTTTATTTTCCTAATATTTATTGCAATAAATAATATTTTCATAATGAAACGACGGACATATTGTACGCTTTCTCGATTTTGCCGCTTGCTGTTTGCTGTTCGTTCGGTTCAACTTCAACGAACTGCGGCAAAATGTATTTTGCGCCGGAAGTGCGTCGTCTAGCTTACATAAAATTCTTAACCAATAGTAACGAATTGCTGCTGCAGCGTGCTGCGCATGAAAAAGTACCTTAAGACTGTTCGCGTTGCTTGCACTTTTTGCACCTATTGCGTCTTCGCTTTCTCTCTTTTCGACACGTGTAAATATATATCTATCTTACTTTAAGTTCAAAAATTTGTGGGGATTTCAAGCAACGTGAACAGATCTGTAGTCTCGGTAATTTCTCCCTACGCTTCCCCTCTCTACACATTCGCCCTCTTTACCCTATTCTCTCTTTTCCCCTTCTTTACATTCTTATAACCCATCATATCTCTTTTTATATGTCATACCTTCTGGAGTATTTTGTATCAATATTCTGACGAAGAGCAAGATAACCGCTTCATAACTTCTTATTCTTTTTATTCTGTATTGTGCATTTAATCATGCGAGGAATAAATAATTGGATAAAACATATGTATCGATCTATAATGCAGAATTTATGCACAATGACTTTTAAATAAGCGAGTAAGTCTCTTGGCATTTTTATATTTCGAAGTATAAATAGTAACAGAGAGAAACTTTCGGTAATGATATTGAAAATTATTATTTCGATGTAATCTCCGTCACTGACAATCATTTTTTGTTTACTGTATTTGTATATATTGCATACACATATATTTGTATATCTATGTACTTTAATTTCACGTTTATTTGGTTACATCAATTGTGTATTATCGAGATAATAAAATAAAAAATTATGTTTCTACAAAAATAAACTTCGATAATATTAATCTAGTATTAGAATTCTGTTCTGTTTGTCATTTTATTAAAACAATAACAGATTATTCCACATAACAAGTAGTTATGCTTAATGCATTTATTAATAATGATCAAATTAACGATTATGTTAGTATGTATGTATGTGTTTGTAGAAACATATTTTCTAAAATAGATGTGACAGAGAAAGGAATTTGATTAGATGCGTACTAATGCATATTAAAGTCTCATTATAAAGATATTGATTGATATATAAAAATATTTTCAATGTAAATAGAAAAACAGAGTAAACTATGAAATCCTAAATATATTTTATTATCCTGTTCAATAACATCTTTTATAATTCAAAATATTTGTATTTTATACAAATTATATCATTGTTCGATGGCTATATTTATTAGTGTAGAACATCCAATTGAATATGCTATAATGCCAGTTTCAACCAATGCAGATTAACTTTAATCTCGGTCTAACTTACTGTTAATTTTTTTCTAATTTTTAGAATTAGAAAAAGATGAAGAGCAAATTGAACCGAGATTAAAGTTAATCTGCATTGGTGGAAATGAGCATAAGTCAGATTGTATGTTTTGTACATTGAGGTAAAATATATCTTTTACCTTTATGTTTATATTCTCTTATTAATAAATCTTTTAAATATTTAATTTGTAAATTTATAAATTAAGTTTTTTATATTATATATCTTGATCTATATTTTCAGGAAATATTAATTTATATTGTGCCACAATAAATAAATAATATTTTGTATTAAAATGTTTCCTAATATCCAGAAGAAGGACTATAGAGTCCTGGATTTAATACGTCAGAGAGAAATACAAGTAAGTTAAATAGTTTTCAAATATTTTTAAATATGTGTTTACTAATGTTTGCAATTGTATATAATTATATATGTATAATACATAATGTAATACAGGACTCAGTGACACACATGATTTTACAAAAACTACATGTTACTGAAAATTTGATATCACGTCTGGGTTTAGAAAAAGAATTAAATGGTCATTCAGGATGTGTCAATTGTTTAGAATGGAATGAGACTGGGCAGTATGTATCTATTATCTACGTTTTTATTAAGACATAATTTAATTAATAATTGTATATAAAATTATATTTTTTTGTATAGAGTGCTTGCGTCAGCATCAGATGATAAAGATATTATATTATGGGACCCTTTTCGTTATGAAAAAAAATTGGTACTTCATTCAGGCCATCGTGGAAATATTTTCTCTGTAAAAGTAAGTTAATGTTGATCTATTTTTTCTGCAACATTTATTGATTTATAACTTTATAAAATATAATATTTTATAAATATACATATGTATTGGATGTCAAGTAATTTTCAAAACTTGTGTATATGATTATAAGAATATGTAATGGGTTTTTCTAGAATTAACAAGCTTATTACATTTTTGTAAGAGAGAGACTCTAGTACTCTAGTATAATTATTCAGAGCATTAAATTATTTTCACGATTTTACATAAGATTTATTTTGATATTTGTATTTGCTTTTAGTTTATGCCAAAATCAAATGACAGTGTACTGGTGTCAGGTGCAGCTGATTGTAGAATTCGAGTACATGATCTTACACTCTCTGAACCAATATTTATATGTAAATGCCACAAACAACGTATTAAGCGTATTGCTACCGTTCCCAGTATACCATTTTTATTTTGGAGCGCTGGAGAAGACGGTCTCTTTTTGCAATATGACATTCGTACACCGCATGTTTGCAAGAGTAATGATCATAGTGTACTAGTGAATCTGGTATATCATACGGGTTGTTATGCAGAGGGCAAGTGCATTGCTGTGAACCCAAGGAAACCTGAACTAATAGCCATTGGTGCTAACGATGCGTACATTAGAATGTATGACCGACGAATGATAAAACTATCGCAGGTGATTCTATTTAATCTAGATTTATTTTAACTAATACTTAACAGTCAATAAATAATCATGAAAAGTGATGAAAGTTACATGAAGTGCTTTTATTCGCATATTTATGCGTATGCGTAGTCTATTTTCACTTACACGTGAATTTTTTGTCACTTTTTACAATTATTTACTGTTAGGAAGGCACATTTTTTGTCCATTTTTCCAAATATTTTAAGGCGATTCTTATTTTATTCAAATTGTCTTTGTTTATAAATGGCACATAATGAAAATTAATGTGTCATTACTTGCTTCTGACGTCATGATTTGTTGTTGATATTATAGTTGTAGTGACTATTCTAAGAACCTTAGTGTCAATATCTTTTACATTATAACACATTCTGGTCATGAAATTATAGGTTCCACCATCTCCTTCTATACATGATAATTCGAATGGGGCAAATATTAGCACATATCGAGCAGGCAAAGGTGATCCAGATGACAATATTCCACTGGGTAGTGTGCAGTATTTTATTGCAGGTTTGTTCCTACAGAGATAGCGTATGCTGTCATATTACATAATTGTTTTAATCGAAACTATTCGATCTAATATTCAATAGGTCACCTTCGCTCTCGTGATGGTACCAGGAGCATTACGACCACCTACTTGACATTCAGCGACGATGGAAATGAATTACTTGTGAATATGGGTGGAGAACAGATTTACCTATTTGATATCAATGATTCGAACAGTACAAAAAAAATTTTCGGTTCATCCTGGAAATCTCCAGGTAATGTAACGCTATTGCTTTTGTTGTATGTGTAATCAGAATTACTATTCTGTGTATGTGTGATGATCCACTTTTTAATAGGCTCAATTGAGCAAGATCAAAGACTTGACGAATATTATGTAAAACAGAACGATGTAGACGAAGCAGGAGATTTTGTAGATAAAAATATAAGGATATTACCACCGCATGTTGAAGAAATAAAACGCCTAGTAAGTTTATACAGAGTTTGTATTTTTTATGCATATATTAAATAAAAAATTAATGTTTAGCATATAAAGAAATTTTTTTCCACAATAAAATTTTATTTTATTATCTTTATATACTAGATCTTGAATGTTGGATTTATCTCTAAACATTTCTTATCCATTTTTGTGATTTATATAAGTTATAGATTTCATGTTTAATGACACCTCGTAATAAATTCAAATTGTTACATTTAAATATAAAGAGAAAAATATACCGAGTATATACAAAAGTTATATATATAGAGCATTAAATAATGTTGATTTTTAAGAAAACTTTAATTTTTAATATTAGTATATTTAATATAATGCTTTTTATGGTCGATAGGCAAATGAAGGTTTTGAGCAGCAGAAATATTCATTAGCAATTAATTTGTATAATAAAGCAATTTCAAACTGTCCAACTGCAGCAGTATTGTTTGCTAATCGGGCAGCTGCTTATATGAAACGTGCTTGGTAACTATTCTCGCTCATAACAGTATGTATAAGATAAATAATTGTTAAATTGTTATACACGTGTATATAAGTATGCATAATTATGAAATTCTTAGGGATGGTGATGTTTATGCTGCTTTACGAGATTGTAAGACAACATTACTTCTTGATCCAGAACATGTAAAAGCTCATTTTAGGTAAACTTAATATATTTGTTATAATTGAAGAATTTGAGAGAATGTTCAATCACCATAGATATAAATAGTTCGAAACACTATAGCTGTATGAAATATATTTTTGCAATACCAATTACAATTTATATAAAAACTTATTTATTTGTATTATTTGAAGTGTTCTAGTACATTAATATTATCAATATTTCCATTTAATATTTTAACGAACAAATATACACTATTAAAATCTATTAATATAATTTATTGTTTACACACATGTGTGTAGATTGGCACGTTGCCTATTTGATTTAAATCGATCGATTGAAGCGGATAAGGTGCTCAAGAATTTTCAACAAAAATTTCCAGAATATGCATCTAATTCAGCATGTAGAGCCTTAAAAATGGATATAAGGGAAGCTATCGATGCCGGTAACACTATTTTAATTTTACTATTTTTCTATATAAAAATACTGTATATACAGAATGCTCATTCATTCTAATCAATTTTATTAATTAATTTTTAAAAAATCAATATTTTATGACATATTTTTTTCTATTCTGGCAAATTTTGACACAAAATATAAAATATCTCGTAAATTAATTATTTTTTATTACCGTACTTTAATATTTTTATGGATAGAATAATAAGATGAATTATTTAATGCAGAAAAAAGCAATAGTTGCTTTTAAAAAAAAATTATGCAATTTGCGCATTTTTTCGAAAAACAATAATGTGTTTTTTTTTACATCACTTCAGCACACATTCATTCACCAATTTATTCATCTCATTATTCTCTCATTTCGCAACAATAATGTACAATTATGAAAAAAAAAAATTTACAAGATATTTTAAATTTCATGTCAAAATTTGTCAGAATGAAGCATTAAAAAATCTTAAAAATTGTAATTTTTTTGGTATTTTAATAAATATTTTTGTATATCTTTACTTTTTTATTATTAAAAGAATTAATTTTAAGAAACACAACCAATAAGAAATTAATTTTAATGCATTTTATGTATTATATATAGGGAAAGATATCACACAAACTAGGCAGACATTCCTTCCATTATCAGAATATGAGCAAGAATGGAGGCATAATACAATCGACTATAAAATGAGGTTTTGTGGTCATTGTAATACTACGACCGACATAAAAGAGGCAAACTTCTTTGGAAAGTAAATAGATTTATAAATAGTTATATAATTATAATTTATATATAATTAATTTTTATTAAATAATATATTACTAAGGCCTCGGTAGTTTAATTGGACACTTGCGCGTAAAGCAAGATATCCGTGTTCGATTCTCAGCCGAGGTAATATTTTTCGCAATAAGAAAAATTTTCCAGATTTAGTATTCAGATTTTAATACAATTTAACGTTGTTATAAGATGCCAGAAGAGCATCAATTAATTATTAATTTGTTTTAATTCGTGATAGTACCGCGTGGTTTATTGGAGTTGCGTTTCAAGTCCGACGATTGCTCGGCGCGCAGTTTGAGGGGACTACATATATTAGTATATAAACTCACGCGAAATTTTATATATATAAGCAATTAAAGATCCAAGCTAAACTGTTATAGGCTTCGTATTCGTATTAGTTATGTTCTTATATTAACGGTCTTTAGTATTGAATATTGATAATTAATTTTATTTTTTCCAAAATTTATATTATTTGTGAGTAAGATTAACTTAAAAACGTTAATCATTGAATATTATCTTCCTTTTTAAGTAATGGTCAATATATAGTGGCTGGGTCAGATGATGGTTCATTTTTTATCTGGGATCGTAATACTACCAATATCGTACGTGTGTTGCGAGGAGACGAAAGAATCGTTAATTGTTTACAACCACATCCATCCATGTGCTTGTTAGCTACTAGTGGCATCGATCCAGTTATCAGATTATGGAGTCCATGGCCAGAGGTAAATTGTATTTTCTATTTATTCATTATATATTTGTGTTTGATTAGATACACAGGATGTCTCTTTTTATTTCGTAAATTAACAGAGACAGACCTAATAAATGTAATTAATAAATTTCAAATACACGATAGAAATTAAATAGAAATTTAATTTTAAGACAAAGGACAATATATAAAATATTGCAAATTCCATTAACTCAATTTAAATTTGATATTACAGGATGGTAGTGTGAATGAAAGAGAAATTCAAAATCTAGATGACGCTGCATCAGCCAATCAAATACGCATGAACAGTGATCCATTTGAATTAATGCTCATGAACATGGGATACAGATTTCCCGTTCCTCAGCATGAATTTAGCGATGAAGACAGTGAAGATCAGCATGATCAGCCAATAACACAAGCTTTAAATTGTAGACCAAGTTAAATTTTGCAACACATGGAAAACAACATACTAACAGTGGCTAGATAATTGAGAATTTATATCACTTACATATTATATTATAATATCAGCCACACTATTATTTCAATCTCAATTATTTATTTTCTTCTTTCACTGATGTGTCTCGAAGCACTTTTGTTGTATAATAATTTATTGAGTCAAAATATCTTTGTAAAATTAAAGATAAAGTAGAATCTTATTTACTATGCGTTGTGGATATGTTAATAACAAACGCGAAAAACTATTAATATGAATTATATTCCATGATAAGTCTTATAAGATGTAGTTAATAATATATCATGTTATATTTCTTTGTATAAATTGATTTACTTTTATCCCCTATGATAAGAAAGCATTGTCACATAATTTATCCTGAGTTTATACATTGGTACGGAAAATTAAAAAATTTTTTAATGATTCAAAGGAATTAATTAACAGATGATGGTACAAGTTCCCATAAATTCTGTAATGTACTGCCTTCTCTTGGCTCTTCCGTCGCGAGTCCTAAATGAATCGAATAATTTGGTTTTCTTTGACTTGTTTCTCTCTCAGAGAAATAATAACCAAATATATTTGATATTTCAGCTTGATTATCTTGTATCTCAGTAAAATGTTCTACACTAATCTCTTCTTGTGCAGGTGCCTATAATGGTAAGGATACTTTCATCACTGTTACATTGAAAAAAATTTATTGAAATTTAATTTTGAATAACATACAAAATTTTATAAAGCATTTGAAGACAAATTTACGATACAATTAAATTTTTAATTATAATCAAATCATAACTGTTATGAGCAAGAAGGAAAAGTAACGATCAAATGTTTGATTTGTTTACTTTTGACTAAGACAATCTTCAGCTTTTATGACATCGATAAAATATAATACATCTCATCAGTAAACAAGAATGTTTTTTTTTTAATCAATTCTCGATTACTGGGATATTAATTTAATATAAAAATACCTGATGTTCAAATGTATATTCCACACCAAAAATAGGAAATTTTTCACATTCTGAACGGAGTATTGATATTTCTTTGTATGTAATGTGAAGCTGCTGCAAGGGATTAACACGAAAACCTAAGATGTATCCTCCACTAGCTTCTGTACTTAAAATTACTAAAGTTGGCCCAAATTTCGATGTCCTTATAGTAATCTACAAAAAAATGTATTTGTATGTACATACAATTTTTTTACGTTTTGTAAATTTTTTTTATAACATTAACAATATTAAAATATGTAACATAATATGTACGTAAATGTAAGTATAAAAATGTTTCTAGATATAAATGTCATTTTGAATCATTGCTGAACATTATAGAAAACGTAAAAATTTAACAAAATATTCATAAAATAATAAAGAAAAACAGAGAGCAATGAGCCAATAAATTCATTAAAATTTTTAAATTATTCTAATATAAAATATTCATAATTTTTATGTAAAATTTACTAGAGCAAAAGAAAAAGTTTTTAATTTGCCAAAATCATATATTAAAGTTATATCTATATATATTTCTATAAAACATTATATAAATTTTTATACATAAATCAATTTCTCTCTGTAATATGTACATAAAAAATAAAGATTACGTTATGTAATAATTTCTTTATCATTATTATTATTAACTTTTTATGATAGTGAGTGTGCGATGCTGAATAAATAGACTCTTAAAACGGCCCCTCAAATCAATCCAAATTTTAGCACTTTATTATATAAAGAACCGCCTTAAAACTATAAGCACATTGCATATTTCTGATAATCTGATTACCACTCGTTATTTTTTTAATTTTCGTTGATTGTCTTAATTTAAGTAACATGCATATTCATAATTCAATACTTACATTTCCGATTGTAAGATAAGGAATCGATACATTAAACTGATAATTTACATCCGCATACCATACCAAACGTATATTTGTTATAATAAAAGTTCCGATATTTCCCTTAAAAGCAATTATATTTTTTTTATTAAAGATTATAATATATGTAATAATAATTGTAGGGACAAATAGATCGTTTTCTGAACATTTTTGGCTACATATGAAGATTATATGTGTATATATGTATATATATATATATATCTATAATTTAATATCTATAAAATATATAGACATTAAATATAATAAAAATTGAATTCTAATTTCTCAGTCTGCATGGTTAATATTTTACTTATAATAATTATTATTTTAAATAAAAAAAATTAACAGTGTTTTACATATAAACTTGTACTGATAATTCCTCTTCTATTTATTTATGTGCCAAATCACGTGTGTTGATTGTGTCGTAAACATTTCTGTAACTATAAGCTTTTATAAAACCATATTTATGAACATATAACATGTTGTTATTGTGATTGAAATCTTTTCTCATATTTTATATTTTTGATCGTATTTATATTCTTAACCGTGCGAAACATGAAAAAGTGAGTGAGATAAATTATTTATTTTTTATAAAAGCCTTTTTTAAATAAAAATTATTCCATAATTTCTGCATAATTTTATTTTTATAATAATTCTTTTTAGAAATTTTTACATATCTTTTTTGCAACTTTTTAAATGTATATATCTGAATTCTGAGATATTCTCTTAAAAATTTCTCATTTTATAATTTCCAGTGGACCTCTAAAATCTGAAGACGTTTACAATATTTTTTTTTGAAAATTTATACATTACATATAAACTTGAAATATGAAAAAAATTTAAAAACATTATAAGAATTTTTATTATAAGAATTTCTTTACCAGGGATTTGTGATAGAAAACTATATATTCAATAAAAAGACCTGTTCAATAGATAAATTCCAGACGTCCTTCACAGACGAGTGCACCTTTTCTTGAGGTAATAAGACCAGCCGATTTTCACGTATAATACCGCTCCTTAGTTTGATTTCTCTGTAGATTTTCGATGATACATAAGCTCTGTATATATAATGAATGCTTTTAATGAACGATTATCATCGTTATTAATTGTATGATCAAAAAAATGTTCGTCACCTATAAACACCTATAACCGAAGTATAGTGTCTCGTACTTTTAGTATCGTGATTTGTAAATATAAATTCATATCGACAATTTCGGAACGAAGTTAATACGTGAAGAGCTTGTACATATACACCATGAATCTAAAAAGAAATCTCTTGTTTGTTATTTTTATGTCAACAATATGCTCATGCTAAAAATATGTAGTTCTTACCGTATGAAGAATTTTTGTATTCGCTGTGATAATTGTATTATAGCCTATGCCTATAAAATCATTGCACGATCACTTTTTTTTTTTTAGAAAAACAACCCAGTAAATAAGAATCTATTAAAAATGGATTGTAATTTTATCTGAGTGTACATATTTAATAAAAAAAATAATTTGTTTATTCAATCGGACGTAAATGCATTGAAAAACTGCATTTTTTGTTCAAATTTTTTAAATGAGCATTCAGGATGCACTTAAAAACACTAATGTTATTTTTAAATTGAGACAGAAATTTGCTTCGTACTATTCTTATGAACGAATAAAAATGCATTGAGATTGAAAAGGATCTATTTCAACGTTCCCGAATACATATTTCTGAAAATCTAAATCTATTTCAATCAATTTCAATCCATTCTCGTTTACTGAGTAACTGAAAATTGTAAAATTTTAATTCAAGCAGAAAGAGTATTATTAGACACCATAGTTTGTTAAAATAAAACTTTCTTTGTCTATTTGTATTGCTCACATATCATATATTATATGTACGTATCGAATGATATTCTCACTTAAAATTATATTTGTATGTATACATATGCTAATCATTTCATACTCAAGTTAATTCGTGGCAAGGATAAAGAATGCCATATAATTCTCAAGTTGGTGACAATCAGTCTTCCTAGATCTCCGGCATTGCCTTTTGTATCTTCTATCATATCAAGTTTGTCGACGGTGAGTTCACCAGGTCGTAATTGCATATTACTATACATGCAAAAAAGATTTAATATTTTTCTCCGTATTATTCAATAACTTATATATATATTTTCACTCAGCACATTCGGCACTAAATGTAGCTATTTAATCACTTTGCTTTGTTTGTCAAAGTGTGCAAAGCATATTTGACATATTTGCAAAACAAAACTTAGCTATATCAGTAAAAGCTAAAAACTCAATAATAATTCAAAGAAAATTAAATTTTATATTTACGAATGAGAAACATCAAATTTGACTTGGTTGTCTTGCCACATTTTAGACATCAGCTAAACAGGACAATACTATAGTACAGAACTTGACTTTCCCAGGCTGAAAATCAATATTGTTGTCATACCTACAGATGCATAACAAAATTGATGTTATAGGTCTGATACTCTTTCGTGTAACACAATACAAATACTTAACAACAGATATCACATATTTCACCGTTATATAAAAAGAGAAAATTAGTATAGACAAAAATGATGTATTTTTCTTTAAGTAATGTTATACAATTAGATAAAAAGTTGGCATAGCATATATTATATTATTCCTCCGGCCAAGGTTTGCCTATACCCTGTGATGCACCCATCCTGGACGGATCTTGACTTGGATAATGAATGGGGGTAGTTCCTGGAGGAAAAATTGGTGCAGCAGCAGCAGTTGCTATTTGCGGAGGAAACATAAATTGAGGAGCAACTGGTGGTGGTGGAATCATCATTGGTGGTATCATACCAGGAGTAGTTTGCAGATTGAAAAAGTTACTACCCATGCTTTCTGGTGGTGGTGGCGGTGGTGGTAACGCGCCAGGTAATCCTGGGACAGGTTCGAGGATCTCTCTCGTTGCTTCTGCTGCAGACACTGTTTGCCTTCCCTGTGAACGGCCCCATTTTATAGTGAGCCGTCTTCCACCCAATATCAGTTTATTAAAAGTTCTCTCTGCTGCTGCTTCAGCAGCATTTCTCTGTGTATATTGAATGAAAGCACATTGCTGACGCGGTACCATGGTCACTGAGCGGATCTCACCGTATTGATAAAAATGATCACGCAGCTGTTTCTCTGTTAATATGTCACCTAGGTTACCAATATATAATGTTGTAATGGATTTATCCTCAGGAGGGTCTAGCTTAGGCATAGCTGCTGCCCTGCGCATTAGTTTATCTGCCACTGGATCATTGACACCATAATAACGATCCTTTATGTTCTGATCTGCCAATGGGTCATCAGGATCTGTTGGTTTTTCATGTCGATAAGGACATTCCTCGCCTCTTTTACATTCACCCTTTACCCAAAATGAGCAAATGTGTGGCCTGTTTCTCTTATAATAAGGACTCGTCCTAGCCAGTTTCATCAACAGATCACTAGCTGCAGCAGACTTACCAACAGCACCAGCAGGTGTTGTTGGATCAATTTTTCCAATTTCATTGTCTATGTTTTGTACATAGTATTCCTTATTTACATCTGAACGTGGTAAATCATCCTTAATCTTCAAAGCAGCATCGCGAACTTGAATAGGCAAGCCATATTCCAAATCCAATAAACATGTTTGGCAGACATTCTTCAATCGACTGCACGTCTGACAGACTTCAGTTTTCTTAAATCTCATCCTAGCTCCTGGACACCATCTAAATACTGTAAATGGTCGCATACATATCTTGCATTCCTTTCCATATTTCTCCTTGGTCTGTAAATCAAAGTTCAATTCACAATAACAATATTGTTTCAAAAACAAAATATTATATTGTACACACACAACATATAACAAACACGCGCGCGCACGCATGCACTTACATATATTAATATATACATATGCATGAATACATTACAATATACATTTTACTTTAAAAATAAAATTGTTAATTAGTAAATGTCATGCTTGTCACCTACATCTCATCATTTTGTGCATCAGACAATTTATTTTAGTTTTATTTTGTAATAAAAGATAACAATCAAATAAACTTTGTGCCAACCATCCATACTTTTACTTACCATACGAATATATGGATTGTCTCCTAAACACGTCTGACACAATATTGGGAATTCCTATAAAAAAAAAAAACATGACAATGAAGAAAACATGAAATAAAAAATAGCATAATTTTCACAAAACAGACTTGTATCGAAAGCGAAAAATTTTTTTCATGCTTACCGCATCTTCCCAATTTTGTCTATTATATGTATTAGTCGTCTTTGATGTGGCCATTCTTCTTAGTTAATGGCTCCAGTTGATGTGGCCAATGCGTATTAACTTATTTCACTTGTAAGGGACGGTCGGTCACCGCCGCTCTTCATAGTTTAGTTTGCGTATTAAGTCTGTGAGGCGCTGTGAGGCCTTTAAAGCCGTAATCACACAAGCGATTGCGCGATTGTGATTGACGATTGAAGATTATTTCTCAACCAATCGGAACAAAGTAATCGGTGACTGCTTTGCTCCGATTGGTTGAAAAATAATCCTCAATCGTCAATCTCAATCGCTAGTGTGATTACAGCTTAAGGCCTTTAAGATAAGCGGGGAGCACAGACTTTTGCATAACGCATAAACCATATACATAAAGAATTTGATTGGTCCATTTTCTTATGCATGAGTCAATGGACCAATCAAATTCTTTAGGTATATGGTTCATGCGTTATGCAAAAGTGTGCTCCCCGTTTAAAGTTGATTTATACTGGCCGTAATCTGTTAACTTATGCCGTAATTTGTAAAAATTGACCAATCACAGTCGAATGAGAGGGGAATAATCGATTATAATTGGTCAATTTTTACAGATTACAGCATAAGTTAATAGATTACGGCCAGTATAATCCCCAACCCTAACACACATTAGGTCTGTTCTTTATTGCTGAACTTTTGCACCAGTTCACCTTTTTTCCTTTTCCCTTCTCCTGGAGAGAAAAGGAAGAAAGATGAACTAGTGCAAAAGTTCAGCAATAAAGAACAGACCTATTGTAGATCCAGGTGTAATCGTGTAAAAAGGTTGGATTATACTGGCCGTAATCTGTTAACTTATGCTGTAATCTGTAAAAATTGACCAATTATAATCGATTATTCCCCTCTCATTCGACTGTGATGGGTCAATTTTTACAGATTACGGCATAAGTTAACAGTTTACGGCCAGTATAATCCAACTTTAATTCTTCCACCATGGGCCCAGAGCGTATCTAGGCCTGTTCTTTTTGCCTGCACTGTCTGAACTGGTACATACAGTGCAATAAGTTGAAATGAAACAAACGTATATCTGTTTCACTTCAACTTATTGCACTCTGTGTACCAGTTCGGTAAAAAGAACAGGCCTTATATGTATTTCTTCCACCGATAAATCATAAACATCATAAACAAATGGAAAACGAAGAGTTGATACATTTACGTGATCTGAAAGAACAACTTTTAGAAGAGGTTGTTTATTTAAAAGACAAATTGAAGGATCAAGAAGAAAATGGATGTGAAAAATCAACCAATTTCAATACGTAATGAATTTAAATATTAATGCGTAAATTTATTTATTTTATGGCTAAACTAAACTACAATCTATGAATAATTGTAGCAGACTGTTTCCTGACGATGAAGATCATAAACTGTCAGAATCCATGTCTACCAAGTACAAAGCTAAATTATGTAATATTACAGCTAAAGTGATGGGAATAACATTCAAAGATATTGATAGAAAATGGTTACATGATAATGTTTATATATACATAGCTAAAGTAATAACGAAAACAATTTCCATTGATATAGAATTAACAGTGATTTTGAAGGTGCAAAAGGAGAATTTTATAAAATACATCATTTTACAGACAATTATTTCTTTTATTTATTTATTTTTTAATTTATTTTTTCAGAATTTAAATAATGATTTTGAAATCAAGAATTTGAAATATGAGTTTAGTAACAATGTCCATAAATATAATTGTGATAGTTTGGAAATATCTCCTTGGATTGAGGAAATTATAAATAAGAAAAATTTTTCTCTTCTTATGTCTGGTAAATAATCACATACACAATAAGATTATTATAGTAATTATATAAATTATATTATATTAATTAGTAAAGGCTGTGTTTCTTTTTAGGAATTTCTGATTATGAAAAAAATTGTATCCTTAGATCTAAAATTTTACATAGTTCAGAAATACAGAAATATGTAAGTATTGAGCAACATACTCTGGAATATGGAGGTATATCAGGATATTTACATCCCCCTGTAGATACAGAAAAAATCTATATAAAATTTCAATGGACAATTAAATTTTGTGAACAAACATGGCAGTTTAAACATTTCTTTTTTATACAGTCTACAGATATAGGTATAAAAATTTTATCTTATTATTAAATAAAGAGAAACTATAGAAGTGATTTTGATTAAATTTTGATTACTTTTATCAAGAGTTAATATAAATTCAATTATTAAATAGTATCTCCAATATTTTGTTAATATAGACAGAATTATTAATCTTTCATATGTATATTGTTTAATGACACATATACATACATACAATGGATTAGGGACTACAAGTTATATAATAAAATTTTGTAACTTCTGATTAAGTTGATTGCTGAAATTAATTCTGGATTTAATCAAAATTATTCTATAAATGATAAAAAATACTGATAATTGATTTAGAAATGGAATTGATTTAGGAATGGAATTTTCTGAAAAAAATCGTTTTTTATTAAAAAAATTGTGCAAGTATAACTTAACAAAAAACAATCTTATGGAACTATGGAAGAAATTATGCATTGCTATTGATGCTTATGCTGGAAAAAATGCCTGACAAAACTCATTATCTTTAATATAATAAATAAATATATTATTCACTTAACAATAGTCAAGAAGGGGACTTGGTTTACAATATTTCTTAACCACACACATCCTTCCATACCTTATATACGCTCCTCTGCAAATACTACCTCATCCTAAATAACTTATTCGCTTGCCCTTTGGGCCACTAACATATTGTTAGCTTGTCGCATTAACACATTACATTGCATTACGTTACGTTATCACAATTTTACATTATCACTTTATTTTACACTATCTTTACATTATATCTTATCACATTATCCTTAATTATTATTATTACATTATTTTACTTATACTTTATATTATATTACATTACCACAGCCTCTAAATATTACATACAAGTACAACTATATCTATATATAATTGTACCTCATTTCTTTCCTTTCCATCATACCTATATCATGCTACCTATTTGCAACTCCCGCCTATCCTTTAAACCTTTCCACCGCATCCTTATTTTATATAACCTGCCTTGCTCCCGAGTTCCTATTCATTATTTTTATTCACCTTACCCACTTTCCTTTCGTTTCTTTTCTTTATCCTTTTCTTTTAACTATTTCAAAATCTTATCTCTATCCTTCCACAGTTTCCTTATAACTTTACCCTTAGTTTCATCCAACTCCTCACTCCATAACCTCTCTAAAATTCTTCCTTTATCCTCTCCTAAAATTGAACCTCTCCTCCATTTCTTCATATTCTCTTACATAGTGTTCTATATTATCCCTACCTTTTTTACAAAATATACACCTCTTTTCCTCCCCTTCCTCTAGCCAGTATTTGTTCGTCTCTTCCAGATTCCCACATCTTAATTTGGCCAACGCCGTCACCTCGTCGACTCATTATCTTTAATTATGACATATTCATGATTATAATATTAATTATTTATTCTATTACTTGAAAAGTAATTAGATATTTGATTAATACATTTATATATTGTTTTGGATAAACCTTCTCTGCCACCTCCGTTATTGATAAAATTATTTGTGTAAAAATGTATCAAATGAGCCTAATTTTATCAAAATTAAAGGGATTGACTTATCATAAGGTTTATTCATATTTGTTTGTAATAATAAAAACTGAACTTTCTACAATAATTATATCAATAACATATCCATAGAACCAAATATAAAAATGGAATCTGTAACTATAATTAGAAATTGAAAGTAACTAATTAAACTTTTAAAAGCAATGATTAGCTGTAATGAAATATTTTTGAAAATTAATATTTATTACTATTTTTATTGTTAAACTACAAAATTTATAGAAAATAAATGTTTAAACGTAACAATTGTGTCTTAACTATGTGTAATACAAATGCTTATTCTTAACATATATTTTCTTTAAGAACATTTTTCTGTAGTTTTACGATTTCTCCATGCTCTCATATATGTTTTTGGATGAACAGGTAAAAATCCAGCGAGTCCTAATAAATCTGCAACAGGTGTGGACATCTGTACTCCTTTGGCAATCCAATATTGTATTCTTTCAAAATTGAAGGACACTAATTTTTCATTGTACATATTTGGAATAGGATCGTATACACCAACTTGTTCTACTGGTGGTGTCCTTTCTCCTTTTTTGGTCTACAACAAAAATTAATTTATCGATTCTAACTACAGAAGAATTTATCTTTTTCTAGTTCAGATTTTTATACTAAGCTGATTGTACAAGTTGGTGATCTGTGTAGTCCCAAGTCTTATCGATAATGTTGGCCAATAGCAAATTTCTTAAGATTGATCAAATTTGACTTTATTCCTTCTCATTAACTGAGGTAAATAATTCTCTGTAAAATTAACTTGTAGATGCGAAAAAATCGTAGTTACTTGTTTAGGTTAAAACTAGTTAAGACTTAAAACTTCCGACTACCGACTTATTGTAGAATCAGTTTCGAAAGAAAATCATTCCAACTTACATCAATTACAACGATATGAAAAAACGGTCTATTAGCACAACCATATCGAACAAATCGTAATGCCTTACTCATTGGCGAAATATAACCTGTCCCGGATGAACAGTGTAAAGGTAATCGAGGCATATTTGTGTAAGATATAAACTAAAGCTCTTGCCGTCGGGCTGTGTGGTTCCGCAGTGATACGGTTGCTTATGGACTCTTCTTTTTCTTTAATAGCTCCTGCTTCCTAAAATAATAATACAGGAGATCTTGATACGACCAAATCACGTCCTTGGAGACCTAGTACTGGTACTAACCTTACTAACAAACTCAGTCAAAGCTGGTCAAAACACAGTATATACTGGTACATACATACATACATACTCGGGTGAGATTTCCGCAGCCCATGAGGCCTGTTCTTTTTACTGAACCACAGACTTCTATAAATCTGTGTACTGAACTGGTGCATAGAGTGCAATAAGTTGAAGTGAAACAGATATACGTTTATTTCACTTCAACTTATCGCACTGTCTGCACCAGTTCAGACAGTGCAGGCAAAAAGAACAAGCCTATTGTAGGATTCAGTCCGATATTTCATGTGTCGGTCGACAAACTTTTCAAGGACGTTGATTGGCTATAGGACATGTGGTCTGTTTTCTGAAATATCGGCCTCACACTGCATCCGATGTGCGTCGTACGACGACTCTGCAACCAATCAGAAAAATCGTATCATCGATATGAAGCAAAAATTTGTTTTCTGATTGGTTGCAGAGTCGTCGTACGACGAAAATCTGATGCAGTGTGAATCCAGTATTACGGCTTATGGCTCCAGCACACTGGACGCAAAAACGCTTGCTGAGCGGCAAAATGTGACACGGTAGCCAATGAACATGTTAGGAGCTCTAAGCTCATTGGCTACCGCGTCACATTGCCCCGCGGCAAGCGTTTTCCGCGTCAGTGTGCTGGAGCCATTATTGTAGAAGGCCCATGAAACGGAACGCAGCCATCATGTATTGGATATCGATCATGTAACTTTTTTCCTAGGATGAAAAGTGAAAAGTGAAAAATTTCTCCATTAACTTCAATGGCAAAAATTTTCACTTTTTACTTAGGGAAATAGTTTCATGATCAATACCCTGGTATATACTGTGGTCAAAACCATAGTGGAAATAAAATCATGATATAAAAACACAGGTATAAAGGCCGCAGTACACTTTTGCATGACGCATAAAAGAATCAACCAATCGAAATGCTTCTCTTCCGTGAAGTGGGAGGAAAAGAAGGACTCTGATTGGTTCTCTTATCGCACATGAAATGCATAATAGAGCATGAGCATAACATAAAACTGTTGGACCAATAAGCATTCAGCATAAAGTTGTTATATTGATTAACATAAGATGCTCATTGGTCCAGCGGTCTTATGTTATGTTATGCACTATTATGCATTTCATGTTTTGGGTTTAAAGACCGTCATGTTCTCTCTCTCTTTCTCTGTCTCTTTCTCTGGTAATAAATTGAAGGCTGTGGAAAAAGCAAAGATGCCGAGTTCAAAAAGTGCAAGTAACGCGAACAGACTTATTATAAATGTATAGTTCAATCGATTTTGAATAAACGATGGAAAGATTTTGATACGTTTCTCATAAATTGGTATTTCTTAACAAATTCTTTCTGTCATCGCGTGTTCATCGGTTTTGAGTTTATAAGACAATGAAGGATGTAACCGTTATAATTCACTGGAATGTTGAATAATTAAAAGCGACATCCCCGCGAAATATTAAACGAAATTGTTAAAAATCTTGCAGTATCGATTGAGTGTCTGATTGGTTAAGCCAGTGCTTAACGCAAGTATGGCCGCTTTGCCGTCACCTACGCAGGTACGGAATGATTTTCTTGATTTTACGAGAATATAACGTTTATTGTGACTTGCGTTTGTTGCGAGAACTTCCTCTCGTAAAGTTTCGTCATGATTTTTACTAAATTGTCGCAGAACTTAGGCGATACTTCATTACAATACTTTTACCTATCGGGCGGTTTAGGTCGAAACATCCTCCTTCCGATGGCGGAGTATCATTTTATCTGTATCTATTTTGATTGATAAATTTTTACTCGTCTAGGAGGAAGTCCCTGTTCGGTTAATGCACTGTTCCAGATACGCGCGAGTCAGTCTTTCTTTTAACGGTTTGTTTATCTGTTACTGATGAGCATCGATGTTTTTATGTCAACGCTTATTGTACATACGTTGCTTATTTATATTGTTCATATTTACAAATACCTATTTATTAAACGTTATATTGACAGTTTATTTCTATATATTTATTATTTATAATAATCCTTACGACTCGTATGTATAAACATAAAGAATGCATTTGAGTTTGTTGCTTTTACAGGTGGCTGGAAGCCATACTGCGATATATGAAGCTTATTATAATCAGGTATGTCATTATTCATAGGAAAAACATATTTGTAGACATGTTGATAATTGAAGAGCTTCCTGGATAGTCACTGCAACCATCATTTGTATATAATGTTTTGCTAAAAAAAACTACTTGTGCATTATTCCTTGTTTTCTTTAGTTTTAATGAAATTTTAAGTTGGTTTTGATTCTTTGGTTCTTTTAGGAAGCCTTTTAATTATTAATATTTAAATGTACATGTATGTATTCGTGTGCACATGTGCATACGCGCGGACGTGTGTGTGTGTGTGTGTGTGTATATTTTTTTTTGCTCTTAGATTGATCCAAATGGATATGGACGAATTGAAGCAATGGATGCTGCAAGATTTCTTAAGAAATCCCAGTTGAGTGATGTTATTCTGAGTAAAATATGGGATATGGCTGATCCACAATCACGGGGTTCCTTAGATAAATCTGGCCTGTTTGTCGCACTCAAATTATGTGCATTGGCACAAACAGGAAAGGATTTAAATATGTCTAATCTAAGCCTAGAATTGCCACCACCAAAGATGGTAAATTTAAATACAGACACATTTTTGTAATTTAAACAAGCATTACATTGTCTGTTTTCTTTGATATCAGGGAGACATCCCAGTTATTCCACAAAAGACTATCACTAATGCTTTGCCTGTAATAACATCTATCAATAATGGAGATTGGTCAATTAATCCTACAGAACAAACAAAATATGATCAGCTTTTTGAAAGCTTACAGCCATCTAATGGCTATATATCTGGAAATAAAGTTAAAGGTGTTCTTATGGATAGCAAACTTCCCTTGGATACTCTTGGTAAAATCTGGGATTTAGCAGATATGGACAAGGATGGCATGTTGGATAGACACGAATTTGTAGTTGTAAGTATTGTTTTTTGTATATATTATAATAACTTTTGCATAATGAATATTAAATAAAAATAAGCCAAGAAAAGCTCAACACAAGTGAGTGAAAAGCGACTGGTCTTAGTGCCTAATAATATTTTTGCATTTGAATTTTTATAATTTCTGGTTCAAGCAAACTGTACACCAATTATTTGTTGATCTTGAAATAGTTCTAGAATAAAGTTAAAGTATTTAATATTGCAAGTTAAATTGACAAAAAAATTTAATATTATTGATTTTATTGAGTATTTGTAAAACACTAAGAGGAATTTACAGCGAAAAATATCTCAACCAAAATTTGAATCTGGATCTTCCTCGTTTTATTCAGAACCTTTATTTGAATTTGATCAAGGCATGTAATGATATCATTTAATTTAATATTACGCACTCCAGCTTCTTAGTATAAAATTGTGTTTTAAGATTAGCAAATGTATAATTGACATGTAGTTTTCTTAAACTGGAAATTGTAAAAATTTACAAAAACTTAGGCGTTAAGGCTCAGTTTGACTGAATGTGGTTCTCTTCACTCATTTATTTTGTGTAAGTATAGAACGATATTGGTTGAAAAACCAATTTTGGATAACAGTAATATTATGTAGTGTGAAGTATTGAGGAATTATCTTGGATGATATTAAATATTACTTATTTGCTATGAATTTTTACAATACATATTTGTATTAAATGATATTTCCATCTCTTTTTTGCTTAACTTTGTTATTATGTAGGCTATGCATCTTGTATATAAAGCATTGGAAAAATATGCGATACCAAGTGTACTTCCACCAGAATTAATGCCACCTAATAAAAGGAAAGACATTATTATCTCTAAGACTAAGTCTCCTACACTGATAGGCATGGCAGTTACTGCACCATCATTACAATCACAAGCACCACCCTTACCAAATACGCCGACAGTTAGGAGCTTGACTGGATTAGATGCTGTAAAGGTTATATCTTTTGAACTGTAATTTTAGAACTTATTGTATTTCTGCATCCAAAAAATGGCTAAGTTTTTGTACTGTATGTTCTCAGACAAGCGCGCAACATTGGGTAGTTTCAGCCGAAGATCAAATAGCCGCAGAAAAATTATTTTTACAAGCCGACATGGACAGAGATGGATTTGTCTCTGGTTTAGAAATTAAGGACGTCTTCCTACAAAGTGGACTTCCGCATTCGGTACTAGCTCATATATGGTAATATAGTATTTTATTGTGAATAATTTTTAACCAAAAATGAACTATGATGATATTGACAAACACATTTAATGAAATAGGAGTTTATGCGATATTTGTCAAAGTGGAAAATTAAATAAGGAACAATTTGCAATAGCTATGTGGCTTATCAAGCAGAAACTCAACGGTATAGATCCTCCGGCAAGTTTAACTCCTGAAATGATACCACCTTCTATACGGAAAGTTGGAGAAACTATTGTGGTAATTATTAAAATTTTTTTCTGCATTTATGATATACTGTATTAAAAGCTTATTTGAGATTCACGCATTCATGCATAAACACAGACACATTTTATAAATTATCGATGAACAGTTTAATATACATATCTGTACTTATGAAACAACGTTTGTAGTGTTTATTAATGCATCGTGTGTCGCGTTCGTTCCTTAAATGCTTTCCAAAATGTTATGAGAATTACGCTAATTACGACGATAGCGCCCATTAAAATAACATGATGATTCAGCTTGAATTCTATTTCTCCAATTACAATTAGCTTTATTATTCCAATAATTTCGTCATTTTGCCAACAACTATTAATGAAACAAGTTTTCAGATTATTATTATTATTATGTTCTCGTTTGTTAATAAATTTAATTTACCTGTATATATTAGCATCCCCAATCTTCAAAGGTTCAAATAGTATTTGCATTTGAGAATTAATATGAATTCTTCCATTCGATTGGAATTTAATGTGAGATGGAATAATTGTTTTATCATCGATCCGCCAAACAATTGGAACATCTGTATTCAGATTTCTAAAGTAAATTGTAAATTATTCTTGATATTTATCATTATTAATAAAGCAGTTAGAACTTATGTTGTAAGTTTTACCCTGGACAGACAAGTTTGAATTTTTTATCATGTTTTTCATAAACAACACTACGTGCAATTGATGGTAATGGCTCAGGCATTTCTTGAATCATAGAAAATATACCTGCACTATTGTTTGCACTTTCCAGGATATTACCCTTTTCATCGCGCACCTCAAATATGATATTTTTTTGACATTTTTTCTGTTACAAAAATATGTTTTGATTCTCATTAAAATTTCTACTGTATCATATGCTCTATTATATACGGAAAAAAAGTTATTTTCTATTAGATTGCTATGCATTAAGTAATAATAATTTAATTAAAAATAAGCTTGTTAATTTATAAATAAAAATGAAACAATATTTTCTAATAAATCAATTGACATAATAGAAGAAAGGAAAGATTTATCATTTTTTTTCTCTAATATTCTAAATTTACATGATAATGAGAAGTATTGTTTAATATGCATACCTTGCAGTATTGTTTCATAATTTCAGTTCTTTTATTTTTGATAACAGGAATTAGTCGCACTTGTTCTGGAAGAAATCTCGATTTGCACGGTAATTTGTTCTTGAATAGCATTAACGCCATTTGTAATTGAACTTTCAATGTCGTGTTTATTGCTTCTATTTGCGTTGTGTCATTTTGCATTTGATTCCATTCATTAAGTAACTTAAAATTTAGTAAGAATCTTGACGAGGAAAATAAAAAAAGATCTTATTTTTGTTTATTTACCTTTCTTTATATCTCGTTTCATATGCTGTAGTTTATTCATTATTGGTGCATTTTTATTAATGAAAGATTTGTGCTCTAACATTTCTGAAAGAGAAACGGTGCAATAACCGTATCGCAACTTTATCCCGACTGCATCACACGTGGAGCAAGAACTCCACGTTGTCCAAGTGGTATAAACCTTCAACTTGTATGCTGGCACATTTTTTACCAATGCCACTTGCAATGCATAAGATGCTTTATCTGGATATACGTTAACCGTTTCCATATTGCTATCGACATGTAAATAATAAATTGATCCTACAGTATATCCTACTTCACACCAATAAGCTCCTGCTTGCTCCAACTGAGAATCATTAATTATTGTTAATTTATGTAATTATTTACATTAATATTACAAAATTTAATTTTTTAATAATATGTGATTAATTTATATATAAAAATATATCTTTGAGTGATCTTTTGCAGTTGTGTCTCACATACATCGTACTTTCTAAATTTACACCTTAATATTATACATGATGATATATCGGTTATCTGGTGAATTGACAATGCCATTGTGTAGTGTACTTTTAACTTCACTGTTTTTACCATTACTGCTGCTGCTGCTGTTAAAATACCAATCTATTAGAGAAGTTGTATGCATTTCTAACGGCGAGATGCAGATTTGACATTCTAAACTGTAAATCCATTTGTTAAGTTTTATCATAATTTGTTCATGGCTATAATTTTTATGATAATTTTTTTTAATTAATCGCACGTTACGAATGTTCCCTCGAGCGCTATAAGCGCCTTTGGATAAGTAATTCTGTCCTGCTTTATATCTGCGTATATTTCTTTCAGACATTTGTAATAATCTAGCCATTGTTGTTTATATAGCTGTCTTAAGATCTTGTTAGTTTTCGGATATTCATATTCATCGACATTCAAAAGTATTTCATCACCTTGTTATTACAATAACAAATACACGTTTTTATGATCACACGTACGCATACACGCGCATACACACACGCACAAATATTACAAATAATCGACATCTAATGTATATTCAATAATTCACGTGTAATTAAAGCGTTCACTTACTATGCTTGCCATTAAACATTTTATTAATTTTTCTTGGTAGCTCTCTATGATTAGTTAATAAATTTGATCGTAGTAGAGCTAAAGATACATCGTTGAAATAATAGATTAAAATTGGCATTATACATATCTTCATCGTTAACATTGTGTATAGCGTGAAGTATTGCAATATGATGAAATGAACAGCCAATGTAATGTTCTGTTATTTTTCTTTGCATGCTAATGGCCGCGTTTAGAAAAATGTTATATAACATTTAAATTATAAAACACATGTATAATATATATAAAGAAAAAACGATCTAAATCGAGGGGTAATCAGATTTTTTTATAAAATATATTTCTAGGTTACAATGTTAATACAACATAAAAATAAAAAATATATATGAAACATATAAAATAATAAAATCAGAAGACGCGGTAGTGTCTCCGGCCATGTTCAAAAACTGACACTACAAGTCTCTTATAAAAATAATATCGAATGTTTAGGAACTCACGGGTCCTTTTTCAGCGATTCTTATCGATGTTCAATGTCAGAGATGAAAACATAATCTTACGGTCTAAGCAACATGGTGCAATTTGTTTGAAGAAATGGATTCTCCTGTTTTTTGTGTGAATGTGGAAATTGTGTAATAAAATGTCTGAAAACAGGAGCATCTTTATGTATTCATCTAATTCTATTAAGCGCAAGTGTTACAATTACGCTTAATAGAATCTTATCTTCAATAAATTTCTTAAATGTGCATGTGTAAGTTCAGGATCTGTTTTATAAGATGTATATGTTAAAGGCAGTATTATATAATATAAACATGTAAAATTGCTGTCACTATTATATAATAATTTATTTTATAATTTCTGAAAAAGAACTTATAAAATCTGAAAAAATTTAAAATATTTTTCAAACTTTTTACAAATTTAAAATATGAAAAATTATTAAAAATGTGAGATACGAAATTTTTTTAATGTAAAGCATTATTTGTATCTTCTTTCCTTTCCAATATACATGATACACAGATGATATGAATTTTAAACTGAATTAAAAATGTTGTTTCTTCGTATAATAGGAAATATTATAACAATGATCAGATATTGGCTACGTTTACACCGTGCACTTAGTCCGCGACCTATACGATAGGTATCTTTGTTTAACTTATACGTAGGATACGTAGCCATTAACATTTCGAATATGCTTCTACTACAGGAAAACAATAACATATCAGGCTATTCGAATCCAGAGTTGGACATGATAAGTAAAGACATAGCGGAACTTGTGCGTGAAAGACAAAGCATGGAACAGGATATAGCGCAAAAAGAAGCCGATATTAAAATAAAGAATGGAGAAATCAAAAGTCTTCAAAGCGAATTGGATACGCTTGCGGCAACATTGAAACAACTTGGAAATCAGAAGGGTGAGGCGCAGAAGAGATTGAACGACTTAAAAATCCAGGTAAATGAAAATTCGATAATATATCGGCTTGCTTATTGAATGTGCGCGGCACTGCTTTTAGGCATAACTATATGCGGTATACATATATAGTTGTTGTTTGTACATCGCCTTTGTAAAATAAAGCCGATACTTTAAAAAACATTTAATAAGCGTAATAAATATATACCTATATTGCATTTTGAGTATACAGATACTTTTCGTTATGTATGAATAATACGTAAAAATCACAGATATAATAATAAAAGATAAATAGTGATTGTATTTATCATAATCTATTTTTTTTTGCTATTAGTCATTGTATTTTATTTGTGTATTATTTTGAACCACAGTGTACTTAATTTTATACGTAAATGAAATTTGTTTTATATATGAATAAGATTTAATCGTTGTATTTACTGACGTTTATCTTTTGACACATTATTAATAATAAATTCCAAAAAAAATAGGAAGAAGATAGGAATAGAAGAAAATATGATTTATTATTCATTTAGTTATGTTTTTATGTTTTTCTTTATGATTTTATTTTATTATGTTTGACTTATAGAAGACTGAAGTAGATAGAGATTTGAGTGAGGTCGAAGAGAAGATTCAAAAGGAACAGAAGAAGGTACATGATGACAATATTGCTTAAATTGGATCTTTATCTCTATACATTGAAAATTGGTACATATATGTCGCGATAGAAAATAAATTTTTTTTTTTCCCCGGAATATTTTGTTATTTTTCTGTGGTGTGTATGTATGTATGCATGCATGCATGCATGCATGCATGTATGCATGTGTAAGTATGTACTTATGTACATATAAGATGGCGGGCTTTTAAACTGTGTCCGGCAGACAAAAATGTTTCAGATAAAAACGTCTGAAGGGAACAAGTAAAATTAATGTTCGAAAATTCGATTGGATGAGTCATTATCTTTTTTTATTATGTCAAAATGCGCAAAATAAAATTATAAAATATTGTAGATCAAATATAAACTTGGAAAGAAAAGAGCACTAGGAGGAGTTAAGCGCAGGATAACTGTACGCAAACACTGATATACATCAAACAAAACTGTATTATAATAATTATGCTAAAACATTAGCATAATTATTTTAATAAATAAGTTTTGCTTAATATATATCAGCGTTTGTGTGTGTGCGTAAAGTTATCCTGCGCTTAACTCCTAGTGTCCTTTTCTTTCCAAGTTTATATTTGAATTGTACAGGAGGTTTTGTTAGTTAAAAATTATTAAACGTTTTAAAATATTATAGACTATTTATTTTTTGATAATTCTAATATCTACTTTTACATACAGAATAAGCACACACACACACACACACAGATATATAAAAAGATTATATATATCTATTTAAAAAATTAGGATAATTGTTATACTTGACCTTGAAAAATCGATTTTTTTTAAATTTTATTTTACTATTTGTCTCTTTTTAGATCATACGGATAAATATCTGAAACATTTTTGTATGCAGAGTTCAGTTGTTGAGATATTCGGCTCGATTGTTTAAAATAGGACACACTATGTTCACGCGCTTGTGCGTGCGTGCGTGCGTACAATATTGCTAATATCATTTTTAATAGGGGATAAATATCTTTCAAAAATATTTTTATACTAAAGATAAACAAAATCTGCACAATATCTGTTGTATATATTAAATTTTATTTTTATTCAAAACGTATACGATAATGCATTATTGATGCTTCGCTGGCATGCATAATCTGTTGCCTTCTTTTTTGTGATATATAAAATAACTATACATAATTAAATATAATATCAAATCAAATCTAAGGATGTGCAATTTTCAAAACTGTAGGCATATATGTGATGTTCTTTAAATATCGCAACGCAATTTTTATAGTGTATTACAAGGTCGGAACTTAGACCTTTGCACAACGCATAGTGTATAAAGCATAAGAAAATGAACTAATAATTGTTTTATTTCATGGAAAGAAAGGAAACAAAGAATTTTAATTGGTTCATTTTCTTATACATTATGCGTTATGCACTCTGTGTTCTCGTCCATATATTTGTCCAACTGTCTATTTTTATCGTATCAAAAATCTTTGGTAAGTTTAGTGATGCAACGACAGCTTAATAATAAATAATATTAATTTTAGAATTCACAGCAAATATGAAAGCATTTGTTTTTTTTATGTAATAGTAAAAAATATTTAATAAAATTTTCAAATCTCAATTTGTTTTTAACGAAAATAATTCTTTACGAAGTAGAAAATGATATTGTTTTTTTTATTACGCATTAGTTGAATTGTTTATATAGTTTGAAAGAATTAAAGAACAAGTGTCGAATATTAATCGCAGGTGCGATTTCGCGATTAAAACAATCAGTTTACATATCGTACTATGGTTTAAGAAAAAAAAATCGTGACACTTACGATAATCGCAAAATTGTATATCTACAATCAAATCCCATATTTCTGACGTTTTAACTCTATCACTAGTACAAACATAATAACAGATAAAAGTATATTAACTGCTAATATGCAAGTTTATTATATTCTTACTTGAAGTCTACAATAATAAGCAAATTCTTTAAAAATCTATGTTATCTTTTTTTTTCAAGGTCGATAAGCTTCGTCAACAAGCTGAAGAACAAGAATCGGTGCTGCGAAGTCAAGAAGAAGAGTTGAACTTTAAGAGACAAGAACTCGAAGGACTGCGACAAGAGGAGCAGCAATTAGAACAGCAACAGAATAAAAATAGGGACCAACTAAATGAGTTGACGAAGAAGTTGCAAGATACTCAGTTAGAAATTTGTCAAGCGAAGGCTAAGATTACTCATTTACAGGAACAGCAGCGACAAATGAGTGATGCAATTGCACTTTATGATTCTGCACTCGCTGCAGGAGACGTCAATCTTGTACCTGATACTAGTCTACAGTTTATACCCGAGATTGAAGATATAGAGTGCGTATTATATTTTATTTAAAACAAATCATCCTCTTATCAGAATTATGACATTTTTATATGTGTAATTTATATGTATACGTGTAAAAAATAGACATGAAACAACGAAGAGTACAGATGAAGTGAATGAAATGAAAATAGATGCAACTAGGACTGACGCTTTAAACGGATTTGGAGATCAAGATCCTTTTGCATTGAATAAAGCCAAAGAAGCATTTAGCGCACCGTCATCAGATCCGTTTGGAAGCGCGTTTTCTGCGCAGCAATCTAATGTAAGTTTTTTCTACGACCGTGTCTACTTATCTTTCACTCTTTGTTTTCTTTGTCTTTTACATTTTCTCTTATAATATTTTTTCATTATTTTGGAATTGTATTTATGCAATGATATATAGATAAACAAATAGAACAGAAAACATGATTACGCATAAATAAGTCTTTAAGTCATGTTTAAAAAAAGATAATCAAAAATTTAAACCTTTTTATCCGATAATAATATATTACCACGAAAAGTAACTGATATATTATTAATTAAAGGTGCCAGTTCAAAGTGAACATACATAAAGTATATGTAACTTCCGGCCGATTTTCGAATCTCCTCCGCCTTCCACTGTCCCCCTCATTTTATCGCCCCGCGCGCAGATCAAATGTTGCTCGAGCGTCGTGCGAGATGAAAGGGACAGTGGAAGGCGGAGGCGATTCGAAAATCGGCCGGAAGTTACATATACTTTATGTATGTTCACTTTGAACTGGCACCTTTAATTAATAATATATCAGTTACTTTTCGTGATAATATATTATTATCGGATAAAAAAGTTTAAATTTTTGAATATCTTTTTTGAACATGGCTTGATTTATCTTTGTTTCATATTTATTGAATAACAAGAATAAATGATGCATCATATGTATAATGCATGAAACGGAATACACTTAGAAAATGCCGGATTTTAATATTTAACTATAACAATGTAATTTAGGGATGATATTTATTCATAATTTTGTCTTTAATTCTGTGAGCATGGTTACTAATAAAAAAATCATCTCGTAGAATTTTGCAGCAGATCCTTTCACTGCGTTTGATAATACCAATGTGACAGTAAAGCAGGATCCTTTTGATCCATTTGGTAATGGAAAGCAAGCTGAGAATAAAACATCTACAACTTTGGTATGTAAAATTTTATTTATAAACGTTTCGTCAAATCTTCGTATCAGCACATTCGTATGACGCAACCTTATTCTCAATACTTTTCAGTTCGTATTTTTAATTTTTATTCGATGACAGTGACTAATTGTAATGAAGTTGAGAAATAACGTAGAAAAGTCATAATTATTAAATTTAAGAATATGGATATTTGACTGTGCTTAATATATTTTATGCTTTATTAAAACGTTAAATAAAATGCTGATGAGAATGGTTTTCTGTTAAGAACACAAAAGATCCGTTTGGAGAAGATCCATTTGCCAATCTTCATGCTCCTCCTCGTCCTGAGAGCCCTAGTCCTGCTCTTCCGCCAAAGAAAGCCAAGCAACCACCGCCACGTCCAGCTCCACCTCGACCGAGTCAAGCTCCTACTGGACCATTGAGAGCAGCACCTGCACCTCCAACGCCTTCACCAACTCCAGATCCATTTGCGAATGCAAATTCAGATCCATTTAGCGCTCAGCAAACGATTGATAACAATAATAGTTTCACTTCTTCCGGATTCGCTGATTTTACTAATTTTGATTCTAAGGTACGTATTTAATAATATTCTTTATTTTAAGTAGCTTTTGTAACTATTTTGTTTCTTTTGTATTATTTTCTTTTAATGATACATTATTCTTTAATAACACTCAAAATTTGACGTTTTTTACAACACTGGTATGAATAGTCATTTTAATGTTTTTTTTTTGTCTGTATCAATATGTCGGCCAAATTATTATACAATTTTTTGAGAAAAATGTTAAGGATACCAAAAATAATGATTTTGAGGATTTTTAATATAATACCCTTTTTTTCGACAGCAATTTTTTTCAATTTAATTAATGCTATGCAAATAATCTCAATATTTTTAGCTTTAAAATGCAATTTCTATGATTTATCTTTTTCGAGATATAGCAATTTAAAAATAATTTTCTTTTATATGTATATGAAATAGAAAAGGAATTTTGTTCTATTTTAATATTGTATTATATAAGTGCTTTTGTATTAGGTTGTTGGAAAGCTGTTCCAATTCTTTTAATAATAATTTTGGGATGCAATATTTTACTCAAAAAATATGTTATTGAAGCAAATGTATTACTTTATTTATGTAATAACCTTGGCTCAACGTGGAGAATTTGTGAAAATCAATTCTAAACTTTTAAATAGAAATATCTACTTTATTAAATATTTTTATAGTTGTGTGTGTGACGAAGATTTTTTATGAGTTGACAAAGTTTAGCTGTCGGTATCAGCATTATCAAAGGTACCCGACTGACGACTAAAAACTTTTGAATATTGTTTTCAGGGTCATAATTTCGACAGTAAAATCATTAATGGAGAAAAGTGAAGAATTTGTACATATACAACATATACATTGTATCTGAAATTAGATGGAACACCACAGGACAGGTCAAGTGGACTAAATCGAAAAATACTGTTTTCAATTTTGACAATAGTTGACGAGAAATAAATTATTATTAAAGATCGTTGAATGAGCACATATCCACTCGATCTATCTCTAAATACAAACACGCGGCAAAATATAACCGTCCAACGCGGGAAGATATTTTCTTTCGTTGCTTTTTATTGCCATTGTAGTATTTATAACATTGTAGTATTTATAGCATTGTAGTATTTATAACAAATAATTCCCCGTGCGTTTAGCAATTTACGATGCTGACAATAGACTGAGTGGATACATGTTTATAACGAATTAAAATTATCTAAAATATCTAAAGGCTCAGAGAATTAACAATTCAAATAAATATCAGTAACAGCGCAATAAGCCAGGCACAATGTATGTGAGTAAAATAAAACGTTATGTTTGAAAAACTTGCGTTACAAAATTCGAAACGTTTTGATGCACATTGAACCATTGTCAGTGAGTGAAAAACTTACAAGAGTAATTACATGTGTAAACATGAAATTTTGCGTAGATGAAAAATTCTTATAACAATCTTGTCCTTGAATAAGATTCGACAGATGTTTAACGGTCATTTCAACTACATGTTGGTTTCTGCTTATGATGGAAATTTGGAACGACAGTTCATGGTTAAGACGGAATCCTAGAACTTATTTCAAAGAATAAATACGTTGTAAGATAAAGTGATCTGGAAATTTGTTACACAAATATGAATTGGAAGGAAATATAGTTAATGTCAATATAATTAATTTAGTAATTAATTGTTAATTATTACGAAAATTGCAAAACAGAACTTTTCGACCTAGTTGAATCCATTCTGTTCATAAGCGGTATTCTATCTAATATCAGACATCCTGAATATCGAACTTGCCATTAATAAATTATTGCTTATAAAGATACACATGAAAAATCATATATTATGTCAACTGTTCTTACAATAAAGGAGAGAATATGAAAAATTGGATTTAATAAGCCTATTCTGAAATTATGAAAGAACAGTTGACTGCAGTTTGTTGATTTTTTGTGTGTAGGTAAAAAATTTAGGAGAAGAAAGATTAACATTGCATATATCTATAAATTAATAATATACAGCAAAAATGCATTTGAGAGAGAGAGAGAGAGAGAGAGAGAGAGAGAGAGAGAGAGAGAGAGAGAGAATTATACACTTTTTATATGGTATGTTTTAATTTTAGACAATGTCGGTGTGGTGCCATAATTTTTATGACTCGTAATTTAAGAAGTTCTTTATAAAAAGACTTTTTTTGTTTTTAAGGATTTTTTAAAAACATCAATATTTGAAATAATAATATACAAGAAAAATAAGAATGTTTACTTAAAAAATTCAAATCTTTAATAACATATAAGATCATATAAATGTTGTCATATCAAATTTTTTCTTATATAAAAATAAATAATTTAGTGCAAAATTTTTTATTAAAATATTTTATAAAATGGTTTAACATTTTAGATGCCTGCTATATATGATATCTGTATGCACACACACACACACACACACACACATACACACGCGCGCGCGCGTATATATAGCACGCACTATACAGCTATAATTCTTAATTTTCTTAGATTATAATTAATTTGAGAATGTGCTATTTTTGAATGCTGCAAATTTTTTTGTTACGTATATCAATATACAAGTACTAATTGTGTTGTCCTAAATTTTATTTTGTATTTAGGTAGAAGAATTGCTACACAGTTTTAAAGTTTTCCTACTGTTGAGCTGTTTTGGAGCCTACCGTCTGCAAATTAATTCATACATTATCTTTCTTTTTAGGACATTTTAATTTTATTTTGCCTTGTTATGCATGAAAATATTTAATAATCGTTAATTTTAATTTTTTTATGTGTATATATTTAAATTTTTTATGTATATATATTTAAAAAATAGACACTATGACAAGAGGAATTAAGAGGTCACTTATTCTGTTCTTTAAAAATAAATAATTTTCAAAAGTATAAGACGCAATGAAAAGAATAAGAAATATATATATACATATACACACATGTGCGTGCATGTGTGTAATATATGTATATGTATATATAAAGTGTTTCCTAAATAACGGACACTATCATTATATAGCACTATTCCTGATCAAAAATGAAATTGAATTCAAGTTGATAGCACTCTCTTGTCAAAATCTATTAGAATACAACTCGCGATATAAACTTTGAGCAATTATTGTAACAGATTGTTTTAAAGTCTATCATTAAAAAAAGTAGGACTTTTTTAAAATTAGTAACTGTACAATAATTACAATACTATTTAAGATCTTTTTTGGTGAAAAAATCATATACCTAAAATACTCAAGCAGCACGCAAATTAAAAATAAAAATACACTCTTTTAAAAACTGCTCTTGTGTGCGATTTTTAATTCGTACCATGAAACTTTGTAAAGTTCAAACAATTTTCACATATATTTTACAAATTTTTATTTCATAAAAAATCAGTCAAATCGTCTACTTTAAGAAGTTGTAAGTCGTAAATTATTGATTAATAACTGATGAATTACAGTCGATTACTTTTCTCATATTCTACTATGATTACTTTATTATGGATTTACAGATTCTAAAACTTACGGCTCACTTAAAATTTACGGCTTCTTAAAACAAAATTGTTAAAAATTTTTACAAAGTGCCTATTCTTGAAAGACAGAATGTGTGATCTCTGATTTTTTGGCGTAATATATTTTTTTAAAAATGTATGCATACATGCGTGCGTTTGCACGTTCGCAACACACATAATCGAATCGCATTAAGGAGTTATAGGAGTGTAGTGAATTAAAGAATAAAGTACTTTTTAATACTACGTTACATTTTTGTTAAAAAGAATAGATGAACGTTTTTTGTTGGAAAATTATTTTTGATAATAAGATTAAAATGCAAAATATAATGAAATTATTAAAATGATAAACACAGTAATGACGTTCTAAACTAAATAATTAATTATTATTGTAATCCGCGCGTTACATGGTAGCTAAGATTTTAGCTTTGCTAAATTATCTAGAAATAAAAAAGACTTGTGCGTGCGTGCGTGCGTATAACTTTATATTTTTTCAAATCTGATTTAACCGTTGTGGCATGTTCTCATCGATATTCATTTGGTTTATACTTTTTATTTTCTTGTGTTCAAAAAGAATTTTAAAAAACTTTATTTTTCATGAAATTTATTGTCATATAATTAAATATAGGAACTGCGTTTTCTTGAAAAATTTTATTTTTTAAATTTAAATTTTTAACTTGAAAAAAGTATTGTATTTTTATGGCTACCAATTAGTGGCAAATGGAAAAAAATGTTTGTATCTTTGAAATTCTTAAAATCCTATAACCCTTTAATAGATGACGATATATACAAGGTGTCTTATCTTGTCACAGTTTCTTCTCGAAGCTCGAATATCATAAAATTGCAGCACTTTTTTGACAGTTTTGTATGTAAAAATAGTAATTTAGGACCAATCAGCACCCGGAGGACAGTCGGCGGTATCCGCGTTATTTTCTTCTACCTTTTCAGTAAAACAAAATTGACCAGTGACAAAAACCTGCTTCAGCCAGAACCGACGGCTAATCAATCGACTCCACCAAGAGCAACGAGTAAAATCCACGTAACAATGGCGCAACCAAAACTGTCGGACTTTACGGAGGATCCTTTCCGAGACTACCGTTATGAGGACCCTTTCAATATAACGGATCCGTTCGCCGATGAGACAGAGGATTTGAACGCGAACGAGAACAAGGGGACGAACAAAACAGATCCTTTTGGTTTTGAGTCAATTTCTGCATTCTCAAGTAAGAATACTCCGGCTAAAATTTTCGATAATAATTTCTCTAATACCTTTCCGCTCGCTAAAGCGAAAGCCGAGAAGAACAATGCAAACGATACGAATAGCGCGAGCAAGTTCGACGTCGATTTTGGAAAAGCGTTTTCCATTGATAACAAGAACGTTCAGGATGTTGATTTTTCCCAAGCATTTGCTAACGTCAAGTCAAGAACGATTAATCTTGATGAAGCATTTTCAACTAAAGACACAAAAACCACCGCGAAACACGAGTTAAATATAATGCGCATTTCAAAGTCTAATATCACTTATAATGATGAAAAATTGACGAAGAATTTCGGAAAAATATGGAACGGTAATAACATAAGTAATTTATCGGAAGAGGAGCAATTGGCATGGGCAGAAAAGCAGAGTATAAAAGCAGAAGAAGAAAGACTTAGGCGTAAAGAGAAGGAAGACGCCGAACTAGCTCTCGCTCTCGAATTAAGTAAACAGGGGAAATCGGAGAGGGAAAATGTTTAAACTCTAATTAGTGATGCTATTTCCTTTTTTCTCACCGTTTTATTGATATTACTGTTAACTTGTAAATTGTTATGAAAAAATTTTGTATCTCTGACATCGTGCAAGTTTGCATTAGTATAATCACATATAGAAGTGAAATGTAGACACAGATTATCAGATTGACAATAATGTCGGGTATACAGATATTAAGAATAATCGAAAAAGAGAAATTATTATGAATGTTACATATAGATAAATGATTTCCGGTTGAGTGTAACTTTGCAGTTTTATTATATCTTTTAGTATTTTTCAAATTATTTGGAAAAATTAAAAAAAAAACAGTTTCTTTTTATATCTTTATTTTTGTTCTCTTTTCTCTTGATCATGATGATTCACTATTCGCGCACGATTAAACGTGATCCGAGGGTATTAAACGGCTATTCTGAGTTACAACTATAAATGTACGAATGATAATAAAAATAAATATGAAAAGTTCAAGTTGTAAAAGTTATTCGATTAAAAAGCACACAATAACACAGCATCGTTAAACGTATCGTTATTAATATATAAATGCCTATATGTAATAATAATAATCGAATATTACAAGATTTTAACGATATTTAACTCGCTGTTAACTCGGCATATGAGAATCTAAGTCACGAAGTTCACTTCGCGTCAGCCTTTATAATAACTTCATGTGAGAGAGAGAAAGACACACGCACGCGCGCGCGCGCGCACACACACACACACACACACACA
>NW_017279009.1:1308342-1356623 GCF_001594065.2 Cyphomyrmex costatus | reverse complement strand
TATATATATATATATATAATAATAAAAAAGTTTCAAATAAAAATGTAATAGTTTCGAGAGAGATGTATTTTGGTCATGTTTTTTTTTTCTAAATAGAGTAGAGGTGCCAAAAATATATTAATATTATATTAAGGAAAACACATTCCATCTAAAAAATGGAAATAATTCCATTTAAAACAGTGAAGGTAACCCTTATATTTTTTTGGTGTCTACAGTTAAAAAGAAATAATTGTGATCAAAATACATTCCCCTCAAAACCATTTCACTTTCAAGTAAAACATTTCATATTTTTTATATTTTTGGGGGATGCCTGAAGAAATTAAAATGGGACACTACGTGTGCGTGCGTGCGTGTGTGTGCGCGTGCACGCATAATATACATGTATAATCGATGAGCGAAGTATTGAAGTAATTTTTGTGACAGCGTCTAATTCAATTTTAGAACGTCCCAAAGAATGTAGTGTTTAAAGGCAGCGTATCTCTGTGCTTTTAATAAAAGGGCCTGTATTTTAATAGGACTCGAAAAAACAAAGCATAAAGAATCACATGTGTCTTGGCTACATTGTAATATTGTATAATTTCGACAACGACATTATATATATATATATATACATATATATATATAAATATATTTCATATGATGTATATATTAATATATTGAGATATATTAAGTCACGGTATAATCTTGCGTAAGTTTTTATTATCACGTCGTAATTGTTTAGTTGTAATGTAAGTTATACACACTACCATTGTATTCGCAGACGTGTGCTATATCATTAATAATATCAGTGAAAAAATATTTATGTCGACATATCATTGTATTACACGTCTTTATTCAGTTCAACTCCTATCCATTACGTAATTTTTATTTTATTTTCGCATTTAGATGTTTAACGTATGTTCCGTGTGTATGTGAATATGTGTATGTACTGTAGGTACATATTAAGAAAATTCCATCAAAATAAATGTACGATACTTTCAAATATCGATGCGATCTATTTTTTTTTTTTTTTAATGTTGATGACCTTTATATTGTGGAATTCAAAAATTGATCTTACTATGGCCGGTATTCATAGTCGGTTCTTATTTCAAGATCGTCTTAAGTAATATTTTAAATCGTTAATGCGGCCTTCTGATTGGTTTGTGACTTGTGAGATCTCAAGACTGAGCTTAAGATGATCTTGAATATAAGAACTGACTATGGATACCGGCCTATGGCCGTGTTCCAATTTCCAATGTCAGAATTGAAAATGGCTGCGTTCAGCAGAGAAAACAGCTTTGCAACTGTTGCAAAATTCTTTAATATGATTGGTTTTACTTCCTCATTAGATCTAAATGTATAAGTCAATCATATTCAAGAATTTTACAACAGTTGCAAAGCTACGTTTTCTGCTGAACGCAGCCATTCCCGAATGTCCGCAAAAGTTAGTAGGGATTGCGTCCGTAACGCTACGTGTATTTTATCTCCTTATGTCTCATGGAACCGTAATTCCGTAAAAGTTACCAGTTTTTACTAGTAATGCTTTTTCTAATTTTATCTATTTGACTAAATTTGACGATTTAAGTAAAGTTTTTGTTATAATCAAGATATATTCTACAGTTTTCTTATGAAATAAATTAAAAATAATCAATATAACTTGTTAAATAAAAAAATAATGTAAAGCATTGCGAAGAATTTTAACCCATCAGAACTGTGTACTGTGGAATGTGCGCTTTCTGACAGGTTAAAATTCTTAAGCGGGGAGCACAGACTTTTGCATAACGCATAAACCATATACATAAAGAATTTGATTGATTCCATTGATTCATGCATAAGAAAATGGGCCAATGAAATTTCTTATGCACATGCTTTATACGTTATGCAAAAGTGTGTGTTGGGGTTCATATATTTAATATCTGTTCCTAATATTTCTCCTATTGTGCGTAGACCCTAAAGTGCATAAACATGACATAAGACCGCTGGACTAATGAGCATCTTATGTTAATTAATATGGCAACTTTATGCTGGTTGCTTATTGGTCCAACAGTTTCATGTTATGCTCATGCTCTATTATGCATTTCATGTGCGATAGGCTTAAAGGTATATCCACACAAACTTGCATAGCCGCATAAACGTATGCATAAACAAAATTACCCAATCGCATATTTTACGTGCGACTTTATAAGAGAAATGCGATTGGATAATTTCCTTTATTTATACTTTTATGCAGTTATGCAAGTTTGTGTGGATATTCTTAACAGTCGCCCTTATGCCTAGTTCACACTAGGCGCGATGAGCGATGCGCGACGAGCGATAACCAATAAGAACTCTGCTTTAGAGTCGTGTGAGCTAAAGCAAAGCTTTTATTGGTTATCGCTCGTCACGCATCGCTCATCGCGCCTACTGTGAACTAGGCATTATGCAGTCTGTGCTGCGGTCTTTACATATCAGCGCGTCGAGTTGTTAGCTACGAACGGTATTCGTGAATTTCGATCACGTAAACTAACTGTTTTTAGCGAATAGTAAGCTCACATAGGTGCGTTCAGCGGACTCAACAGTTGAGTGAGCGCTCGCTGTTATTGGTGTATTCTTTTAGATCATCCAATCAAATTTTAAATCTAGAAGAATACACCAATAACAGAGAGCGCTTACACAACTGTTGAGTCTGCTGAACGTAGCCAATGGTCGCGTTCAGTAGACTCAACCTGTTGCGGAGCGGATCCGTGAACGCTCACTGCTATTAGATGATCTAAAAGAATATACCAATAGTAATGAGCGCTCACGGATCCGCTCCGCAACAGTTGAGTCTGCTGAACGTGACCAATATTCGACATTTTTATCTTTTACTTGTGTGGCACTTCCAATTCTCGTTTATTGGAAAGTCGAATTGCGCATGTGCAGTTTTAACTTTCCATCCATTTAAATACGTAAACGTCATTTCAACAAGCGTTCACCGTATCGTGGCATTGTGGTACATTCATGACTACGTTCTGCAGAACGATTATTTTGTAACCATTTGCAACTTTTGGAAGTTTTCCTCGCGCTGATTGATTTATACTTTCAGATCTAGAAAAATAATCCAATTCTATCTCAGTATATCGAATTAAAATATGTATAACAGAATGCTATAGAGAAAAACAACGTAACCTCTACTTGAACAAAAAAGGCGGGACATTCGGAATTTGAACGTTAATGATGCAGGTCAGTTATATGATCATGTTTAAAACATTTTAAAGTGTTCCCGTAAATTGTCAGAAAAATGTAATTAACTTCAAATTCTTGCAACTTTTTTTTTTAAAGAAGAGTGCTAGAAAAACAAGGCGTCAGCTTTTGGCAGAAAAGGCAATGAAGCAGCGACAACTTATAAACAAGGCAAACGCCTTGGCAAATCCTTTGGAGACTTTGCACAAATTCCACGAGTATGTCACGAAGGATAATAACATGATCAAGCTTGCTTGTGTTAAGGCAAAGGATGCATCATCAGATTGTTTATCTTGGATCTTAGATATTATGGAGAGGAACATGAAGAATATGTATGAGCAGTCTAGTTGGGGTTGGAACGCATCTGAGAAACAGATAGAACTGACAGAAGAAACGGCGTGGTATTTGATAGCATCGTGTGATGACAAATTTCTTGGCTTCTCACATTTCCGATTTGACATTGACAACGGCGACGTGGTGTTATATTGGTATGTATATTCCCATTGCCTATTTTATCTTCTTGTGCATGAATATGTCAAAAAAATTATTATAAAAATCTTATTGGTATGAGATCCTGCTCCCTGTATTATAATGTTTTTTAAATTAATAAGTAACAATAAGGCTCTGTGAGAATAAAACAAAATAGTACAATTGAAGGGCTAAAAGTTATCTAATAAATACATAACTGGCTCTTAGCCTTTTAATTGTTTTATTTTGTTTTTTAAATGTTTGTTCATGTTTATTGCTACATCGCTGTCTGTGGAATTTGACATAGTGCTTTTGTTTATTGCCCTAAAATTCTTAAAAAGTCAGATTAAGGTTGATTAAAATAACAATATCCACTGGTATCCATAACTAAGAACTTTAGAGCAATTAGTAGAAATGCTTTATGAAATTTGGCATTAAGTTCCATAGACAGTCATATCTGTCAAAACATAAACGTACATCAGTGTTTAAGAGATACTAAAAATTTAATTTTCTTATTAAGTATCCATCATGCAGATACACAGGACCTGCAACCTCCATAGTTACATTCCATTTAACGTTCACAATGCTTGTTGAATTATTTCATTCTTGTTGTTTGTTAATTGTTAAACTAGGACAATGTTTGTGAGTATTAAATGAAACGCAGTTCATATAACACGTTTTGGATAATGTTAATGCCAATAGTGATTGTTTGTTGCAATACAAAAATAGAATCAGTAGTATGACCAGAAAATTAGGAAAAAAAATTTTAATTCTATGTTACTATTATCAAATTTTTAGTCAATGTATATAGTCACTATTTCACAGTCTATCAGAGATCATGGAAATTATGCAAATAAATAGATTTGAAAATAATTGTAAAAATAACTGTTCAAATTGTTGCTCTTATTGTTAGTGGCAAAATGTAATATTACCGTTAACATTTACAAATAAAGAAAACTTGATACTGTATCAATTTATTACTGAAAAAAAATAACTAACAGTAACGTGTTTATTTTTATTAACTGCATATATTTCATGTAGGATTACATATGTCAAAAATGTTCGCTATGTCGAAAAAAATTAAGTATTTACGTATGTATAGCTATGAATTACAATTGGAACCATCAGCAAGGCGGAAAGGACTTGGTCGTTTTATGATGTCAACTCTGGAATCCATGGCGTACCGGAATCAGATGATGAAAGTTGTTTTAACCGTTTTCAAGCACAATTCGTCAGCAATACAATTTTTCTACTCTCTTGGGTAATGAATATTTATAATATTAACGCCATTATAAATATATAAATTGACACTAGCATTCTTAATAATATTTCATTATTAATTAAATCAGAATCCTTTATACTGCATTATACATGTGTAAAGCTAGCTTTTTAAAGCCATTTATGAGTGTATATACGCATGTGCATGCGTATATGTATGTGTGTATAAAGGTGTTCCTTATTTTCTGACTTTCAAATATTTTTTCTGCATTCCACAAAATGCTAATCCACAGAAAAATATCTGCCAAATTCAATTCGATGGGATAATAACTACGTTCAACCATTGACGAGATACTATTAAAAAACTAACATTCTTACGGGAGCTTGTAAGGGCCAATTTCACCAACGTCAGTTAAGCTAATCGACGGTTAATTCCAATGGAATTATCCAATCGCATTTGTCTTTGACCAGAATGAACCAATCACGGTTGACACTTTAACCGTCGATTAGCTTAACCGACGTTGGTGAAATTGGCCCTAAGTGGTTGTAGTTGCAAAAATTGATTTATCAGTCAAATGTTCTTCTCATATTCGATTTAATTGATTAATTCTTACAACTACAGTATGAAGTTGATGGTCTTTAAATAGTAGTATCTCGTCTGTGGTTCAACAAATTTAATCTAGAATTTAGATCATCCAATTAGACTTTTAAATCTAGGAGAATACATCAATAGCAGCGAATGCTCACTTTATTGTTGAACCTGTTGCACGCGTCCAATGAGAACCCGTGCTCGTGGCTCGTTTAGACATTTGACTTCCCTTATACTTTCTATACTATTCACATTAGTTTTCAAAACGTATTTTCTATAAATATCGATCTAGGACTTGTTTTCTTTTTAATAATGTGTCTTTTTTTGCCTCGATTAAGATCTTATACGTCTCATTTAAATAATTAGATAAATTGTTAATGATAAAAAACTGAAAATAGTTATTGTACTTCTTAATTATTTGAGCAGAAAAAATTGATAGATTAAAAAAGTGTTAGCAGTATATTTAGGATATATTTTAAACTGATTTTAAAACATAATGAATTTCATGTTTTTATTAATGCAACTTTTTACATTAACATTACATTAATATTTAACAATTACATTATAATCGTGACTCTTAATCATTGTCACCATCTTAAATAATTTTATACTGAAATAAACGAGTATCGTATTGTGAAGTTACTTTAGTATGTACAATACTTCGCAGTATTATAATCATTGTATTATATTGCTCATTCGAAAAACAAACGACAAAATCGTAATAATGTTTCAATGAAATTCAGTGTACGCAAATCATCATTCTTTTGGAAGAAAAATTAAATCAGTGTCATCAAAATCCGATCAGTAATCTTTTCATGATGCGTGTCGGATAATGGCGGTAACTGTAAGCACGCACACACACACACACACAAATGCATAGGTAAACTTTGATATGCTGTAATTCCGCGAAAAAAAAATCATACAAATTTTTAGTTTCATTTTCTAATTTATAGGAAGTTCAAATTTTATGATTATTATGTACTTGTGAGAAAAATTCATTCTACTTTGTACAATATATCAAAATAATTAACAAAATACGTACTTACTTTTTAAAAAATGTCGGAATACGAAAAGATTTAAATCACGACTAATGTTTCTTCAAGTAGAGATTCTCTCTTTGAAAATGCAAAAAAAAAACTATTAAATATAATTTTTTTTCGCATAGTTAGGTTTATTTGAAGTTATGCTAAATTTTGATAAAACTTTAATTACACGTTAATTTTGTGGATTTGTGTATATATAATATTATAAAATTGCTGTATATATGTATATATATATATAACCCAAATCTAATTTACATTGTATGTGATTGACTAATATCAAAGTTTTCACTTTTGATAACATAGTTCTACATTGGTTGGTATTGTTACTCAATTTTGTAAACATTTTGGCTTTCAAACTCATTTTATATTACTTTAATACCTACTCTTTGTATTTTTTATGTCTCAATACAACTTGTATTGTTTCTTTTAGAATACTTATATCTTAAATACTTATTGTTAGTATTCTTAATCAAGTAAATAAAACCATTCACAAATGAATGATGAAACTTTTGTGAATTTTACACGTCACCTAAATACGAACGACAGTCAAAATATTACTACTAAATGTAACTATTTAAATCTTTACCTTGTATTAAATATAATTTTTTCTGCATGATAGACAACTCAGGTCATATTTAGTAAGGAAATATACAGTGAAAATACGTTATGTTTACTCGTCTACAATTTTCAGTCGTGAATATTCTAGCAACATCTTTCAAAGCATTTTTCAACTGCTGAACGTGTTACATGTGCATAAAATATATACAGAATTGAAGTATTAAATGAAGAATAATAAATTAAATAAATGTATTAGTTGAATTTGTAACAGCGAAACGTTACATTACATAATAGGAATTATATTTTTTAAATGCTTTATTAGATGTGTATGATCTACCAGTTTTCAAACATTTTATCAGTGTTTCGAATCATCTTATACACACATAGCTCTAATTGGAAATGTTAAATCATAAAAATTGCTCTAAAATTAATTAATGTCAAAATAATAGTAAAATAAATAATACAAGAAAAAAATCACTTTAAACGTATATGGTAATAAATATTAATTCAATTAATATAAAAAATAATTACGAAGAACTATTACGTTTTTTTTTTTCAATTGTTGATATATAATAGATTGTTGTTAATATTGTAGACGCTTGTACAAAGCAAACTAGAACTATGTATACATAATACACATATATTTACGAATATCTTTATTTTTTAAATATACATCAAATTTCTTGTTGCAGTTTGATTTATATTTGAATTGTGCACTTCTTATAGTATGCGAATTGCATTAAGTAAAACTTTAATCGAAATAATCACAATTTTGTGTATTTAATACTGTTTCAGATACAAATTGGACAATTCATATCCACCAGGGGTTTCAGATTTAGACTATATTATTGTAAGTAAACAAAATTTGTGTAGATAAATGAAAAATAATACATTACGTTGTATATCTTCTCCCTGATTATGACTGTGTCTTGTGAAATAAGATTGGCAATATTTGATATGGGCACAAGTTTACGATGGGCGATTTCAGAGATGGCCCAACATTATGAAATGTAAGAGGCGCTTTACTTATAGTCCAATCTTCCATATCGTTGAATAGTTTTGTCAAATCTACTTCTCCTGATTCCGAAATATTGAAGCGTCGCAAGAAAGAATTGTTGAAACAAGTATCTAAAGCTGACTGGTGCAACACCATACCGATACCTTTGCCAGCACCCTCAGGAATAGGAAACGCTCTAAGACTGACAATACTTAAATCTACTGGAAGATCATATCGAAGCGGTGAGAAATAAGCGTTCAAATTAAATGGTAGAGAATTATGAGGGTGCAGCACTACGATTGGATGCAGTAACTCTTCCGAAGCTAAATGACCGCTTAAAGATAATAATCCCGCTGGATGATTCGTTGGTACTGCAAAGGGGCAATTTGTTTCTTTCTTTTCCAGAATTAATGTAAACATATGATTTGTCAACAGATTGTCCATTACACCTTGTCCTAATCCTCGATTGTCATCCTGAAGTAACCTTCTATCTTGCATAATCTATAAAAAAAAATTATTGCGTTCATATGGATCGAGAAATATCATGAAAATAACCAATAGATTATCTTATGTTGAAGATCGTAATGCGATGGGGAACATTTTAATATTGTTGATGTAATCATATTTAAATTTGATCGACTCTTCCTACATTAGTTTACGTTTATTTAACATTCTGTAATTTTTGCGACTGAAGAAGATATGTAATGTTGAATCTAGTTTCGCTCGAATTTTAATGTTCTAAACATATTAAATGTATAATTTATTGCCACCATTTTTTATCGTTAACTCGTTTTTAACTTTTTTGATAATTTTATATTTTCATATTGTTATATAAAAATACTTCAACTACTGATATTTTTTAAAAAATGTTTACCACACGCGCGCGCGCGCATATATATATATATATTGTATATGATGCATGTTTTTAAAATTAAGATGTAATAAAAATTAGACTACACATATATCTTACTATATTACGTAAATAATATTATGCAAGTTTTGTTATATTTAACTTTTCATTTGACTTGTTTACATCAAGTAAACATTTTTTGAAAAGACAGCTTACTAACTTACCTCAAGTTGACCAGATGCCATAGAGGCTACCCCTAACGGTTGTGCTGTAGCAACTGTTAATCTAACTCTTTTATCTTCTATATATGCGCTTGCTGCCATCGGGTAATAATTTCCTTGCGTGGGAAGCTTAGAAAATCTTTGCCGTCGGATTATCTATAATTAATCGAATAAAATATACATCACAATCAACAAAAAAGGTGTAACAAATCTTAGTTAATAAGTTATATAACTTAATTCATTGCATCATATGCTTACATTGAATCCATTTAAATCTGTGAAGAATTGGTTGCCGGATGCAATATCTGTGTTGAAACGCATTGCAAGTTCGTAGTTTTGTGTCTCCGTTATGTCGACTTCATTAAAAATGTGTAATCCGAGCCCATCACTGTCAGGAGAATTAAACAGTGTACAAGTATGCCGTATGTATGGTAATTCTATAAACACTTTCGACAGAATTGGTCCAGTTACTAAATGAATAATTGCCCTGCCGTCCATAAACACCACATCTGGTTCCGATTTGTCAGGCAGGAATAAGTAAGCGCCACTTTTATCTTTACCGGAACTTCTAGTACCATATTTTACAAAATCTAGATGTACAGGAAACATGGTGTTGCCGACTCGTAAAGCCTTCAACAAACCAGATTTTCCGAAAGAGGCAGATAAATTCGGCCGTTGAGAAATTGAAAATTCTTGCGTATGCGACGAAATTGTCAAATGACTGAAACCAGGTATCGATGGCAGACTCATGTCAGTATTGAAAATAGTAACATTAGATAGATATACTTCCCTGTTCGAAAAAGAAAATAAAATCTTCAACAATCTTATTTTTTTTTAGTATGTGTAAGGATTGTGCAATATTTTATAAGATGATTAAAGAAATATATATTTAACAGCTAGTAAAAGTTTTGTACTACTTTATGCTACTGAAATGAATACAGGATATGATATTGCATGTAATAAATTTTTTTACGTAATTGTGCTCTTACTTTGTATATGACGCTTTGTGTAATGCGTGAATTATATATGTAGTGATACCAAATCCTGGTACAGTAACTAAAAATGATAATTCATATCTAGCCGCGGACAATGCAGCTGGTCCAATCCAAACAGGAGATACTTGGCATTTAACAGCCTGTCCTCTTCGATCTGTAACTCTAACGAATGGCGTCGATACAATCAAAGTTTGCACTTTTGTTCTGTGTCTTGGGAGAGAATTATATAGGATAATTTTTCTCGACGGTTTATCGTCTCCAAGATTGAGAACATGCTTCTCACCTACACTCGTGTGATGCGACCTTTGAAAAAAATTATATATATTTGATATCTGTATAAAATTTATATGAATTTATACACGAAATATTGATATTATTCGTATTATTAAATATTTTAATACCTAGTTTCATCCAATGAGAAATACACAGTTTCTACATCGATAGGTGATGTTTGAGGAGTTCTCAATAAGTGCGCTATAGATTGTTGCAGTACATGTGCTGAGTTATTCAATGCCATTATCATCTTCTGGGCATAATCTATCACAACATTATCTCTTGCAGTTCCGGTAACTCCGTCGTGATGTTGAAACAGAGAATGCCACATCCTAGCTTTGCTTAATCGAGATGCAAGGCTTCCTTCTACCAGTTGATCATTATTTTTAGCCCAAGCTATAGCAGCTAATGCTTCTGATCCTCTTAAGGAACCCAACAATACACGATCCAATCTTTTATGAAAAGGTCTATACATACACAGATTTAAGAATTTCATTAGATGATTTATTTAAGTGCAGAACAATTTTTGTTTTAAAAAGAAACTTGTACCTAGAGGTGTAGTAGCCACTCCAATAATGATCATCTCTATCTGAATACGTGAAGAAATCTCCAGACAATGTAGGAAATTCATTAAAATTGTGTCTTTCTCTGATTGCCTCAAAATAATCACTCAATGTTCCAAATTGTATTTGGACGTTTAAATGTTGATTTTCATTCATATAATTGAAAAGCTTTTGATAATTGTCATATTGAGCTTCCCATTCTGTGAGATGTGTATACCTGAAGTCATCGCCTAAAGGCGCAAGTACTACGTTTGTCTTGAACAGTTGCGCTTTCTTGCGATACTGATCCAATAAAAGTAATGCTCTCTCTGCTACATTTGCTCTGGTAATGGTTTTCGGCGGAATCTTCCATGGGCAGCTCAGACCAAAGTTCTGCATTCTATAAAAATCAAATTGGCAGCATACTTTTGGATCCGGGCCGCAAGTATGAGGAACATCGTAGCTATAAAATGGCATGATGTGAGTTAACAATTCTGTAGAGCCATCATTGTCCCATAATTGTCTCCAACGGAATTCGAGATTTTTATCTTTGGCGAGTCTCTTTTTTACTGAATAATGAACCCTTTGTATCAAAAGGTTTTCCAAGCCTGAATTCTTCAAAAGGTACGGCATAGTGGGAGAAAGACCAAAAGGATCAATGGCCCATCCAGAATTTGGTGTATAATCCAGATTATATTTTAGCCACTGATGACCCTCAGTTAATTGCGTCAATTGAGCAATCCAATGAGATACAGATTCATCTGGCATCACCCATCCTCCTGTCACAATCTCCAATTGTCCATCGTGAATTAGACGACGTACTTCGTCTCTTATTTCTTTCGACTGATCGTCCCACCAAAGTTTAAAGAAAGATATTTCCGCCCAAATAAATTTACGTCTCCTATCCTCGATTAATTTGGTCACCATATTGTTCAATATGCTCCTTGTTTGGAACATATAGTATTTTTCAAAAGTATTTAACCATCCAGGATCGTTATGCGAATGAGGTACAACAAAAACTTTCAATTTTCTATTGGGATGCCACTGTTTTTCATCATACATAATGTTCCAACCTTGCTTCCAAACTCCACCATCTGGATTATCAAACTCCAATTGTTTATACAATTCTAACATCTGTATATCGACCTTTGGGACTTTCTGAATATTAAAGTTACAAGTGAGGCTTTTTTCTAAACGTGAATTCTTAGCATTAGAGTGATTAAAATGACTTGGTTGTACAGTAGGTACAAAATTATTTTTGATTTTTGCTGCTTGCTCCTGCAAGGCGTTCATAACTTTATGATGTTTATCAAAGTCCTTTTCTAATTTTGCTAATCTGTTCTCCAAATGGAGCCACTGATTCTAAAACAAAAAAAACGAGTTTTTTTTTAAATCACAGTAAATCTAGCTTGAAAGAAAAAATACATTTGAAAATGATGATTTGAATGTGCTGATTAGCAATAAGAACAAGGAGTGTAGTAAGACAGCTTCTCTATAATTTCACATACTTTTCTCCTTAATCATATTGAAAATATATATTACTAAATAAATGATATCTTACATTGCTCATGGAAAGTTTAGGACCTTGTCCAGGTGGAAGAAGAGTTAGATCCATCATTAAATAAATCATCACACAGCAAGCCAGGATCAAACCAGCTCCAAGAATAGCAATAGTCTTTCTAGTCCTCATTATTACAAATCTGATTTTGCATTGAATTTGAGTTTAATTTCATATCAATTGTAAATACTAAATTCAGCAGTTTTTTGTCAACTTCAACTGGTAGTTCGATATTGAAGTAAAGTAAATTAAGTCTACTCGATCTTAACCTAATTTATCCACTATTGCGAATTAAGGGACTACATATTAAGGACGGATTTTATATTCTCAATTATCTGACGTCTCCGGTTCGATAATACAATTCAGATTTATTACGATTTCCATAAATTCAAGTTGCTACTTCGCGAATTCGCTTTGAACGATTCGCAATGAAATTATTTATCCATTAACCAATATGATATCTGATAGCCATTTCACTGCATTTCACTTGATTTCACTGTTTATCGATAGATAAGTAATAGCCATATAAACATTTATATGTATACAATCGTTCTTGCTTTTTCAATCATTTTTAATCATGTAGATAATTTGTCATGTTTGTCGTGTGAATTACATTGTGATGTTACAAAAATTTCCTTTTTTATTTTAAATATTAAGAATACCTCATCCACCTCAAATCTTCATAACAATACACCCAATAGATACGTTTTTTGTGTAAAAAATCGGATTTGACTAGAAAAAAAGAACGTCGTTCTGCACTGTAAAACGAGACATTAATCGAGTAAAAATGACGACTATTCAAGTATTCAGGTTAGGAAATCTGTCATAGCTACGAAATATTGCGATGTGAGCATGCGCTTACATGCGCTGAAGCCGTTAATGCGGTCACATTTTCATGCTCTATAATGTAATGTAGTTTTTCATATTTATGCTCATTTATAATGTCAATACATAGGTCGCGTGATCAAAATTAACGCTTGATTTTATCAATATTTATCCCATGATCACTAATCAGTGTCCATATTCTGTACATTGGTAGACGTGTATGTTTTACAGAGTATGGGCCCTGCTTTTTGATCTATTCATCCCAATACATTAGTTTAAAATTACCGCTATTTAAATTCAAAATGGCGGACGGAAACGTTACAATTTCAATCTACAAACTGCTTACTGTAAAATTGCGTTGTGCGCATGCATAGTTTGACACCATGATGTTTCCTTACATCATGGTTTGACACAGTTTGGCAGGTATACGCTTTGTGGTACAGTCTATCATTTGATTGAAAATTTATTTATCTGCGAAGAATCAATATTTTTTTAAGTACAATCAAAATGGATTCTTATGTAATGCAGGTAGGATGCAAAGTTGATAAATACTAACACAGTAATGGACTGCATTAATATCGATTTTCACCTTGTTTATTTCGCAGATTCGGCGAGTGTGGCTCAACCAAGACGGGGAAGGATTGGCGGTAAATAATGCACGAATATTTTAATCTAGGATTATGTCAATCGTATAAATATTAAATTTTTTATAGGATCTCTTGTCTTTGCGACACAATCATGTTTTAATGCCTCAAATTGGATCGGAAAGTGCCATAAACAAAGTCATGGAGCATATATCTACACCATTAGACGACTTGGTACTTTGTCACTTAAAGTAAAATACATTTCTTTTAACTTATTTTAACAAATGTATTTCACATTGTGTGCATTAATTTTTTTATTTCTCATAGAGCTGCATCTGCTATGAAAAAGAATGATCCATTGGTTATATACAATTATCAAAGCTCAGCTGTACAATATCTTGCAAAGATTCTACAAATGCAAAAGGAAGAAAATTGGATGTTGCCAGTAATGAATGTAATGTGTTTGGAACTAAGATTATTGGCGATAGGTGCAGAAAATTGTAAAAACAATAAGAACGTAAAGCCGGGTGAAGTTTTAGAGAAATGTGCAGAATGTTTGATGGCCTGTTTTCGAGTTTGTGCAGCTGACAGTAGAAGTTCGGAAGAAGACACAAAACGATGGGGAATGCTAGCTTTAATTAATCAGTTACTGAAAGTCTATTTTAGAATTAATAAATTACATTTGTGCAGACCTTTGATACGAGCCATAGAATCATCTCCTTACAAAGATCACTTTGCATTGGCACAACAAATTACTTACAAGTTTTTTGTTGGTCGGAAAGCAATGTTTGACAGCGATTATAAGATTGGTAAATATAATTTTTTGTCTTGCTTCTTGCAAACTATAGCAATTTTTATTTTTATTCAAATAATATCTCTAACATAAATTGTTTTAGCCGACGAATATCTGACTTATGCGTTTGAACATTGTCACATACAATGCTCGAAGAATAAAAGATTGATCTTGACTTATCTTGTACCGGTCAAGATGTTACTGGGATATATGCCCAAGCAACATCTCTTAGAGAAATATAACTTGATGGAATTTTGGGAGCTAAGGGAATCTGTAAGGAAAGGAGATTTACGTTCTTTAGAAAGAGTAATGGCAAAACATGAAACCTTTTTCATCGACGCAGGCATATATCTAATTGTGGAAAAGCTCAAACTAATCGCTTATAGAAATTTATTTAAGAAAGTATACTTGGCGTTGAATACACATCAAATATCAGTGATGAGCTTGATCGCGGCGTTACAGATGTATGGAATGGAGGATATAGATATGGATGAAACAGAATGTCTTCTTGCCAATTTAATATATGAAGGCAAAATTAAAGGTTACATATCTTACCAGCATAAAAAGTTAGTTATATCTAAACAAAATCCTTTTCCACCATTATCTACCATTATACCGTAATTGATCATAATTGTAATTATTGTTATTTTTACATAATAAACGTGTTTTTTTCAATGCAATTTATATTGTGTGATATTGTTAATAATAAGGGAAACTTTTGAGAATATTTCAGATAGAGTTATTATTCTCTACTTTTTATTCTTATTAATTTCGTTCCCAAGAAGGATGTACAATTCATCTTAATTAGATCATTATTATCTTAGCTCACTATCATCTTCACTCGTACTCGATCGGTGTAAAAACTTATAGATCTCTACCGAGACGCTAACAGAGCGCTATTTTATCAACAATCTTCCACTTTCGATTTGAAATTTATGAAACTCGCCACTGACAGACGCTACGATCATACGACTAATGCAACTAGCGATTATTCTGCATCATCAGGAATTTATTGGTAGCACTTGGTAGTAGGTAATAAGTGGTAGAGTAAAAATGAAATAAAAGCGTAATGGAATAACGATCTGACTCACGTTTTTATTTCGCTTTACTTTAAATTGTTATTTTCGTTTTCGTCTCTGTCCATCCTCATTGTCTATATCGCAGAATCGCGATGCAGTGTAATACAGCATAATAAACACTGTAATGTACGGGAGTGAGTGCCATCAATCGAAAGTCTAGTATGGCGCGTCCTAAACACAGAGCGAGCGCAGACTTATGCGCTGACTGCGGGACACTTGGTGAGCACAGCATCATTATTTTCATCATTTTTATTAATTATAATTATTCGGCCACGTACAGCTTCATTGAGATCACATAATTCTCTTCTTACAACATAATAAAATATACGTGAGACAGATACGAATGCAATTTACATTGTGTGATATTGTTAATCTCGTACCTAGCTTTTTGTCATTCAGAATTCTCACCAACATGGTTAAGATAATTACTTCAATTTTTCCTTACAAGTATATTACAAAATGGCAAAGCTTATTTAATTATGTGAGTATCATCTCTATTGTTTCAGAGCCAGGATGGGCATCAATAAATAGAGCTATTTTATTATGCGACGATTGCTGTGGAATTCATCGTAGTCTAGGACGTCATGTGTCACATATCAAATCATTACACAAAGGCGTTTGGAATACGTACCTATTGAACGTTAGTATGCAATAGCTACAGCTGCCTTGAGAGATGATCTTTTATTAAACTTTTTACATGTATGTAAATCACTTTTGAAATAACTGAATAAACATTCTCAGATGGTGCATACATTGAGTGATAATGGAGCCAACAGTATTTGGGAACATTCCTTGCTAGATCCCAGTAACTCCAAGATTAGTAGACGAAAACCACAACCAAAGGATCCTTTACAGTTAGTATTCCATTATGTGTGATACATGTGTTATTTTGTTGTTGAATATATAATTTTTATTAATATTTTATACTAATTGACATTTTTAGAATAAATTAGATTTATCATAAATGGAGACTATATCAATTATTCGTTAATTTTGTAGATTAAACTCTATTCTGAACAATATATAGAAGGATAATGTTTTGATGCATTTTATTGATGTACAATTATTTCTTACTTTATTATTTGTTTATAGTCCAGTAAAAGCAGATTTTATTAAGGCTAAGCATCAACATTTAGCCTTTATATTACGGCCAAGCAAGGAGGAATGTTGTACCGAGGAGGAACTGAATAGGCAGTTACACAGTAGTGTTCGTACAAGTAATTTAGAAACTTCATTAAGGCTATTGGCACAGGGAGCTAATCCTAATTATTTTTACAAGGTATATATTGTAATAATGATTTATTCAAATATAATATACTGACACAGTTATTGCAAATAATCGTGGTATTATGATGAGACATTTTTGTTTTTTCTTTGTTAAAATCTTTTGTTAAAAAAAAATGACACATGTGCATATATGTGTGTAGGAGAAAGGAACCACACCCTTACATGTGGCAGCTCGTGCTGGTCAAGTTCTCCAAGTAGAACTTTTAGTAGCTAATGGTGCAAACCCAAGTGTAGTTGATTTAAATGGACAAACAGCAGCTGATATTGCCAAGTATGTATAGGCAACATTATCATCCACAGATAGTATTTCAATTATATCTGATTTATTTCAAGTATCCTTTCTATCATTTCAGAATGGCAGGACATATGGATTTATCTGAACGTATAATTGAATGTATGTATGAAGTAACAGATAGACTGACATATCATATATGCTCCCGTAAACCAAGTCATCAAGGTGATCAACATCTCATTAGTTCTGATTTGTTTTCTTTCTTGGATAAAAACGAGTTAGCTTTAGAAGGAAGAAACAGATTACAAACGGTATATAGACATTTGTATGTTTTATTTATATATATTGTTTTTTTCTATACATAAATTTTTTTTAGTTACCAAATCATTTGCTAGAGGAGTTAGCCATGGATATTTATGATGAGGTGGATCGCCGGGAAACAGAAACCAGTGAGTATCACTTTTCTTTTATCTATTAGAAATTAGATATGCTATAGTTACAAATAGAATGCATGAATTTTATACTAATACAGATAATTAATGATATTTATATTTCTTTGTCGTGCTACTCCTTTGGAAGGGTGAGTAAATATTTAAACTTCAGCAAAAATTTAGTAATAAATAACAAAGTATATAAACAATTAATGATTGAAACATGATATGCTCAGACAAGTAGATTTTCCTATTTTATGCATAGTCTGGTTTTCAACTGCATCCCTCCCGGAGAAATGTACCGTTCCATTTCTGCCAGTTAATCCACAATTGTCATCTACTAGAAACCAAGGGAGGCAAAAATTAGCAAGATTCACACCCAAGGAATTCACTACTCTTATCGTAGATTTACTGGTTGAAGCGAGTCGAAGACATACGCTTGCCAACAATGCACTTCAAAGTAATATTACCAAATTATTAGCGCAGTTATTTTATGAGAGTATTTGTTCATCATTTATACATTTTTGTATCTTCATACTTCTTTAGATCCCGCGGTATCTATGCTTCGCAAAGAGCAACTTGGTAAGCATGGATCGCAAGTGTCTGACGATGAGCCTTTGTACGACAGTGTTGCGTCTGACGATGATTATGCTGCTCTAACATCTACTTCATCTGACATTTCAAACCAGCTGAAAACTAATAAAGAAGTAAGTTAGTCATGAGGTAATTAAAAAGCTCTAAATTTAAATATGAAAGAAATGTATTAACAAACGTGATTATATCCATCCTTGGAATAATAATAAAAAATATTAGACGTTCTTGCATAGAAATAGGACGTTTTATTTTTTCTAACTACTATAAACTAATTGTAAGATATATACGGAAGTATATTCTAGTTTTACAAATTGTTCACTTTTCTTTAACTTGCATCAGTAGTGAAATGAAAAAAAGTATGTATATAAATTTACAAAAGTCGGTATTAGTCACATTTACCTGTTTGTGGTAAAATATTAATTAAAGGTACCAGCACTATTAACAAAAAGAGGAATAAGGAATTGGCTGAGCACATGGCTTTTCTGTAGGCGATGTTACTAGGCAAGTGCACAGATCTGTATGTGCATGTGCAATCATTGCCAACAGTGTAAATTTTGACCATTGTGAAACATTAATTAGACTGATTCATATACTGATTAGCAATCTACTAAACGCAATTTACTAAACAATTTATACCATGATTTAATAACACAATAGTATAATGATATATAATATAGATATATACATTAATATTTGTAACAATTTGTTTGCGTGATCATTATAACATGTTCTGTACTTGTTGCAATGTATGTTAATTTAAAGCAAAAATTATTATTGTATTATATTGTTTCAGGAAACATTTACACCGATCGCCAAGGGTCTTCCATCTATGGTAGAAGTTTTAAAAAAACAATTGACCTTATCCGAATCAACAGTACGAGATCTCCGCGAGCAGGTACACACCTTGCAAACTGCCATTGAGCAACTCACTCAAGAGAACAACGAGTTAAAGCATATGTTACAAGTAACTATTATAGAATTTTATTGAATAACGTTATCGATTTTATAATACATTAATGTTCAATCTCATGATAAATGTCACAAATATAAAAAATTGGATTAATCTAGATCAAAGGTTCTGGTGATGGGAATATGAATGGACATATTGTTGGGGAACAAGAACCTGAATTAGAGCCGGTGCATGACATCAAAACGTCCACTATACGTGGAAATCAACGACCGGCATCTATGTATGAGACTAGAGAAGGCCTACGGAAACCAGCATGGTCAACAACTATTTGCCAAGTAATTATCTTTTCTTTAAACAATCCAATTTTTTAAATGAGAGGTACCCTATACTTGGTTGAAACGGATTTTAGTGCTTAAGTATACATATTTCTTATGAATTTATATACATATATTCTGATTCTACATATCGCGCGTCGAAATGCTTTCCTGGACTTAAAACGCATTCATGAGCAAAACCAGAATAGTAATATTATTTATTAAATTATACTAATAATTCATTAATTTTTTATGCTCTAATTAGCATCTTTTAACAAAAATGTTGTCATATGTTGATGAAATTTAAAAATTGCAAATAATTTATTGCAAAAAATATTACCTCGGCTAGGAATCGAACTTTAGATCTTCCGCTAACTAAATAGGTGTTTCTCACAATTAAAACTACAGAGGCTTGGTATATGTACACCATATATAATTGTATTATTTTATTAGACAAAACGCGATACCGAAGTATTATCACGGAATAACACGCAAAGCTTGTGGGAATGTGGTCCACTTAATCTGCCACCCAGTGAAGAAGTAACGCGACGAACAGAACAAGTTACCAGGCGAATTCAAGAACTATGGATGGCTATGCAAGACCCAAGTCAACGGGAAGCTTTCGTTCCTTGCGCTGAGAGAATACGCGTTGCTGTGGCCGAGTTAACTGCTATATTTCCTCAGGTAAGTTCTTTGTTTGTCCTTTTTCACTAGTGGAGGAAATCTCTACTATATCTATTGTAGAATCCAATTGAGGAGAATATCAGGTCTGCCTTACGCCAGTTAAATGGCAATACAGGAAGACTTCAGGCAGAATGTTCCGGTCTTCAAAGATGCACTAGTGATGCCGAGCATATGGATCGTTGTTTGCAACAAGTACGTTCATGTGCTTACGATATTGCCAAAGCAACTAAGCTACTTGTCACGCAATTTCAAATGTAGATCCTTTCAATGTCACAAGAAAGTATTGAGGAGTGCCTTTATTTTCTACTGACTGAATCTATTAGATGTTTTTTCTTTTTGAATCTCTGTCCCTAGTAGGAGGGAAGGGGTGCGAGTATTCAGTCTGAAATTTCCTTAATTGGTATTCGTGGATCTAGTGTACTTTAAGTTAACATATCTTTGCTTAAAATTAATATAATTAAACATTTTTTATTAAGAAAGTCAAACTCCGTGGAATAAGATTATGTAACTTAAAATTATGTAAGATTGTGAAAAACATTTGTTATTAACTTTTCACAACGTGATTAACGAAAATATCTACGTTAGATTTGCGAATATTGATGAGGATTAATTTCATAGTTATGGCAAAAATGCTTTATATAAATTTACTTTGCAACAATAATTCATTCATTCATTATCCTTTTGTTAAGTTTAGTAAATATTAAACAGAATAATTTTTCTTTCATTATTATTATTAGATTGTATTGCGAGATAGATAAAGGTAAAGATTATTAAAAATATACTTAAATTTATTTAAACAATTATGATTGAACACAATCTAATATAGATAAAACATGACATTGTTTGAATATATATGTATATAAAATTATGTAGTAATATATGATTTATAATACTGAAAGACTGAATAGCGGCAAACCAATGAATTCTACATGTACGAGTATGCAATTTAAGTTTATAAGTTTTGTTTAGTAAGTCTTGCTAAAAAAAAAAGCAAATTTTACAAATGTGTGACCCTTGTCACCGAAATGCTGAATTACAGATGTGTGTTTGGAAACGTCACCCAGATGCCCCTATATATCTTATTCTTGTTTAAAATTAGATAAATAACAAAATGATATACAGAGACATTCGGATGTTTCCAAATGTAGCTCAGTAAAAGATTATTTTAAAAGTTGAAAAATTCCTGGATATATAAAATGTTAACAAATATTTTTACTGTATGTATAAGTTTTTCCTTGTATGTGTCTTATGTTTATTGTGTGTCAAAAACTTTATCGCATGCACGCAAGCTCTTATTACATTATCATCGAATTTAACAAATGTATCATAAATGGAAATTTGATAACTTGTGTGAAATATCAGATAAAAATTTCTTTACATCTGATACATTTGAAATATTTATTAGTACTATCAGTTTCCAAAAATAACTACGTAAAAATTGAATTATCTCTTATACTGTTTTCCTATATGTATCGTTTTAATTTCCCTCAATTTTTTCATTATATCTTAATATTAATTTATTTAACGAAAATAATACAATGATATTAAAATTATAATTATAAGTTTATAAACATTATTGTATATTATTCTAAATTTATTATTTCGTACATCACTACTACTAAATCCATAACATGTAATTGTTTAATTATAGTCTTTATATATTTTATAATTTTTTTACTATAAAAAAAAAAACAATCTGTGCAATATTGCAAATATAAAAATAATCAAATGTAAATATTATTTTATCTGACTTGTTAAATTTGTACAATAAAACATGTTATCAATGCTAAAGTAAGACAATGTTATAATGATATATCTATGCATTTTTATTGTTAATACACAAATGTGTATAGTAATAATGAAAATACTGTATCACTGTAATGTAATTCGGATAGTAAATAAATAATCAAATTTTTGAAGATTCTTGACTCTGGCTAATTCGTATGGTATATACGTCTTTGGATTACTATACGGTGGATAAGTCCCATGAGAGGCATATTTATCACGTGTGTATCGCGTAATAATTACGTAACCATCGTCAGCGTGAAAAGGCACTTTAATTCTCAAGGCGTATTCTCGTACAGTAAGGGCTGCGCAGAATAAAAGGAACAGGGAACAGAGAACAAGAATTTCAACCTACCAGAAATCATGTACTATGGAATACACGTTTATTCCACATTATATAATTTCTGATAGGTTGAAATTCTTATTCTCTGTTCCCTATTCCTTTTATTCTGCATAGCCCCTCAAGAAATTTTTGCAATGCACTGTGTTGTCAATGGCCTGGTTTATGTCGTGAAAGAATTGGTATGCGTATTAAATTTGATACGCACTACGGATGCGTTTACATCGAACGTACTAAAGCATTATTGCGCATCAAATTTACCAGGTGTACAAGTATGAAATACAGATTAAAAAAAAAACCCGTTGAATTCAGAAGAACGATAAAAAGGTTATTCAAGGTATGCTCCATTGCTAGTTACACATTTTTCCCATCTTTCGGGTAATTTGTGGATACCACGCCAGTAAAAATCTTCCCCTTTTGTCGCGAACCATTCATCGAGCCATTTTTTCACATCTTCGTACGAACCAAAGCGCTGGTCAGCAAGTGCGTCACCCATCGATGCAAACAAGTGGTAATCGGAAGGAGCCAAGTCTGGTGAGTAAGCCGCATGGGGTAGCACTTCCCAGCTGAGTGTTTCCAACGTGTCGCGAACCGATTTTGCTGTATGTAATGGAGCATTGTCATGGAGAAAAACGACCTTGTGTTGCCTTTTTCGATATTCTGGTCGTTTTTCGAGTAGCGAACGGTTCAAATCGATCAATTGTTGTTGGTAGCGTTTGGTACTAACCGTTTCAGTAGGCTTTAACAGCTCATAATAGACCACACCTTTCTGATCCCACCAAACACAGAGCATCGTCTTCCTGCCAAAGCGATTCAGTCTTGCGGTCGATGTGGATGGTACGCCTGGTTTTTTGCGCTTTAGATTCTCAAAATATATCAACTTTTTATCCCCAGTAACGACACGATGCAAAAACGACTTCCTTTTGTATCGTTCGAGCAAAATTTCACATGTGCTTTTGCGCCTCTCCATCTGCCTCTCGTTCAACTCAAGTGGTATCCATCTACCGACCTTCTGAATCTTTCCCATCTCTCGTAGACGATTGGAAACAGCTTGTTGACTAACGCTCAATTGCTTTGCGAGTTGTTTTTGTGTTTGTGAATCGTCTTCGTCCAACAATGCTTGCAATTCTACGTCTTCGTACCTTTTTGGCGGTTTTCCGTGTTCCTTGTCTACAACATTGAAATCACTACTTTTGAAACGCCGAAACCATCGTTCACACGTATCTTGCGATGGAGCATGTTCACCATAAGCTTCTCGAAGTAATCGATATGATTCAGCAGCAGTTTTCTTCAAATGAAAACAAAAAATTAATGCTGTCCGCGAATGCTCTTTATTTGGCACAAATTTCGACATATTGAACATTGTAGCTCTTACAGCTGTAAGAGATTTTCTGTGGAAACTGTTGTCAGGAAGGCACAGGTGACACACACAGCAAGTGGACTTGTGTACGAGTAAATACAGATTTTATTACTTCACACAAAATATCGACTGATGTCGATCGTCCGTCAAGTGCCGTGCAGTGCCGTGCCGTCAGGACAGTTCTCGTACAAAGACGCTCTTTCTTAATTCGAATAAGTCAAGCGGCCAATCTTGGCCGCGCGTGGCCTTCCCACGCTACTCGGACCAATCACTCTGCAGTGACGTAATACCGGCGGGAGCGTCACATCGCGACAGCGCCTCAGGAGGCTCTTAAAACAGACAGGAGTCGGTAAAAAGGTGGTACTTTACCACGGGATATTTCTATGTGCCATGGGCTATGCGCGTATTAAAAGATACAAATGATGATGTAAACGCATAAAACACATTTTGGAGGATATCAAAGGCTGCGTTCCGTTTCACGCATATGCACGCATTCCTCTATAGTATACGTGACGCTCACTATATAAAATGCGCACATATGCTCGAAACGGAACGTAGCCAAAGGCTGCGTTCCATCTCATGCATAATGCCAACCCATGCGCATTAAGCCAATTCTACAATGTGCAATAACAGCAAGGCGTAGAAATCGACCAATGATAATTAATTATTCTCCTTAATATGATTTTGATGTCACTGTGGTCTATTACACGCTTAAAGCCCATTCTACAATGGGCAGTAGGCATAAGGGCCTTGGTACACAAAAAACTCAAAGCGTAATCCTCGTTTCTACCAACGCGGTTTAAAAAGTTAATCTCTAGTGACACTCGGTTAACCAAAGTTTACTAGAATATTGGTTTCCACCAATAATTCATTCAAGTTTAAACTTATGTAAACTTAGGGTGCAGACTTCTAATTGACACATCAGATTGGCTGTTGCAACAAATTTGTGACCTGCGACGTCTACGATACGACCAATGTAGAATGGGCTTAAGGGCGACTGTTACCAACGCCGATTAAACGCCGATTAACTTAATCGACGATTAGTCCATTGGAATTGACCAATCGCATTTATCATTTAGTTTTGACGACAGACGCGATTGGTCAATTCCAATGGACTAATCGTCGATTAAGTTAATCGACGTTGGTGAAAGAGGCCTTGACTACACTTTGGGTGCCTTCCAACAAGTGACACGATGCGACACAGTGATTATCTCATCCTTGTTTAACATTGGCGAACAACAAGGCTGATACACCGTGTCATATCGTGTCATGTGTGTCGCTTGTTGGAAGGCACCCTTTTTAAAGCGTCGTTTCCACAGGGGGGAGATTTCCGTTGTGACGAACGTCGAATCGAAGATGGAACAGATTGGAATACGTACCTAGTGAGTTTCGCAAAGCCAATGGCATGGTCCGCGCGTGAGTTTACTTCGTTACTTGTATTGTGGTAGAAAAACACGTGTCTCTTGGCCGAATTTTAAGCGTCGATACTTGTCAGTAGTTCCGATATTTACTCGCAAATCATCGTCGCCAAATCACTACAGATTATCAGAATAGTAGATCGCTGAGCGCGGGCGCGCGCGCGCACGCGATCACACGCGAGCAAGTCTGATCGCGGCGCGGTGCCGGGAGCCGGGAACTGCCGGGATTTGCGCCATTTGCCAGGATTTGCGGTATAGCGGGCGCGTTGCTCGCGTTTACCATTCGTATATACCGTTGCACTCGCGGCGCGGCGCGGCGCGAGTCAAAGGGAAAGCGGGCTCTGCGGGCTGCGAAGCGGCGAGGAGCGGTGAGGCGCGCGGGGCGGCCATTTTATGTATTAGTATGACGTAGAGGCTGGGTGTAGCTTAGCGTTCTTATTGTCGCCGTCGGTCGTGCGCGAGGAAAAAAAACTAACGGTTCGGTGTCTGCTAAGTGCCTGAATGTTGATGGTTGCGAACACTCGGCTGCGAGTGACGACAAGTTGCCACTGTCGCCGCAGCGTTCGGTTTCCCGCGGATAAGCTTGTCCTGCTTAGCTGTGTAACTGTGACGCGTGTGACGCGTGGAGGCCGTGGAGGGTAAGAGCGAGCAACTTCGGCGAGAGGGGAAAGTGTTCGCGAACGGGCGAAGCGAACGAACGAACGAACGAACGAACGAGCAAGCGAGCGAACAAACCTCGCAAACGATCGAACGATAAACAATCGGACGGACGGACAGACGGGCGAGCGAGCGAGCGGGCGAGCGAGCCAACGAGCGAAAAGTAGCGAAAAGTGAAAGTGTGCGTTCGTCGCGACGACGGTGCGTCCGTAGCAGCGCCAAGCAGCGCGTGCGAACATGAGCGAGGAAAGTAATCCACGTACGCTGTACGTGGGCAACCTGGATACCTCGGTATCCGAAGACCTTTTGTGTGCACTCTTTTCACAAATCGGCGCCGTGAAGGGATGCAAGATTATCCGAGAACCCGGCAACGATCCGTATGCCTTCGTTGAGTTTACGAACCATCAGTGCGCGGCCACGGCGCTGGCCGCCATGAACAAGCGCTCGTTCCTCGACAAGGAGATGAAGGTTAACTGGGCGACCAGTCCAGGCAATCAGCCGAAACTCGACACCAGCAATCATCATCACATATTTGTCGGCGATCTCTCGCCGGAAATCGAGACACAGACGCTCAAGGAGGCATTCGCGCCCTTCGGCGAGATCAGCAACTGCAGGATCGTCCGCGACCCGCAAACGCTTAAGAGCAAGGGTTACGCGTTCGTCTCGTTTGTTAAAAAGTCCGAGGCCGAAGCGGCTATCAATGCGATGAACGGCCAGTGGCTCGGTTCACGTAGCATCAGGACCAACTGGTCCACTAGGAAACCGCCGCCACCGAGGTCTGAGAGGCCGCGGCATTCCAACAATAGTAAACCCAACTACGAGGAGGTACGTGATCCTTCACCTCTTTACCTCTTTGCATTTTGCTCTGCGACGAGCTCGCGTAGGAGCATTTTTATATCGTTGGATTTTAGTCTCTCTATGTCACTCTTCTCTCCTCTCCTCTTGGTCACGCTCGACGATTGGGTCTAACGTATAAAGTCGACCGCGGACAAACTACCGTTTCTACGCGGCAAAGGCACCACTACTACGTGGCCACTCGTTTGCCACAGAGAGAAAGCAAGAGAATCCGTTTATCTCTCTCTCTCCTTCATTTCTCTATACCAATTTCAAAACCAGATCAAACTTAACGTCTTCTTTTTTCTCAACAGGTATATAACCAAAGTAGTCCGACCAATTGTACCGTATATTGTGGAGGTTTTACGAACGGTATCACGGACGAGCTGATAAAGAAAACCTTTTCTCCCTTTGGTACCATTCAAGACATAAGAGTGTTCAAAGACAAGGGATATGCTTTTATCAAATTCACAACCAAGGAAGCTGCGACACATGCCATTGAAACGACACATAATACAGAAATCAACGGTAGCATTGTTAAATGTTTTTGGGGAAAAGAAAATGGTGATCCGAATAGTGTGGGTCCCAATGCAAATCATCAAGCTCAACAGGTAATTGCTTACATATTTTTAAGAGGGAGAAAGAGACTGTGCAAATTATTATATATTGTTTGTCACATAAACGATGGAATTTTATAGAAACAGATAGATAATTGAGTGTCTTTCCATCAAACAGGTGACAGCAGGAGCAGGACAATATGCGTATGGTTATGGTCAACAGATGAGTTATTGGTATCCACAGAGCTATCCGCAAATGCAGGGTCAGTTCTTGCAACCTGCGCAATACTATGGTCAATATTATGGACAACAGGCTCAGTATATGAACAGCATGAGGATGCCCACTCCAGGCGCAGGAGCTTGGCAACCAACGCAAGCCACCGCGGCACCGCCGACAGCGAGTGCGCCCTTGCCTCCAGGCCAACAGCCCACTATGGTAACATATACCATGCCACATCAGTACCCTACGCAATGAAACTGATCATTGACCGGCTAATTGTTACGTACGATATAGTTGTCCCGGGGTTATCGCGAAAATCGTTCTGACATATACCTATTTCAACATTATTTCAACGCTCGAATTTTCGATGATGTAACTAATCATTTCCACGATTAATGCAATTTTATTTAAACCAATTTTTTAAAATAGAAATAGAAAAAGTAGAATATGATATGCTGGCGGTTTTTTCTCTCTCCTTTCTATATTTCTGCACACAATCACGATTTGTTCGACGCTGAAGACGTTACAATTTTCTTTTCTGTCATAGACACACATGACGTATATTGAGACACAAGTAATGACGGTGACTTGCGATGATGCTCGTACGACGCGTGTCATGGTATTAGAATTTGATTGAATTTCACGACTTAGGCTTCGAATATATACACATACACACATATATATTCGAAAAAAAAAAAATATATATATATACCCAACGTTGAACCAGGTATATCTCCAAACTTTTCCTCGCGGCCCCTGACACTCAACCGAGCCCCGCATCCGTTGTGCTGCGCAAGTGACGTACGTATGCGGCAATTCTTTGCGTTGTTGTTGATACCTTTTTAACATTTTTGCCACTGACATCTCCCTCTTCAATTATCGAATTGTCGATAAGCAACGCGCGCGAGAAATGTTCATTTGAGATAAATAAGAAGAGTATTGCTAATATTGGACATAGTTAGTAAGGTAGAAGAGCGGTTAGCTAGACACGGCGCCTGTGATGTAGCTAGACTTTTGGACGCGTGTATGCTAAGGTGCGGGGCTCCCTAACAAATAAATTCTGCGAGAGTTGAGTAACGAGTTACAACTTTATCTCGTTATGTGATATTTATCGTCGGTGGTTAATGTATAAAATTTTGCTATAATCTTCAAAGAAGAATAATAAAAGGAAGAAAGAAAAAGTGTGCATGTACGTGTGTGAATGAGTGATGCGTGTGTGTGAGAGAAAGAGAGAGAGAGAGAGAGAGAGAGAGAGAGAGAGAGAGAGAGAGAAAGTATGAATGTTTTTTGCTAAAGACATCAGTGAATCGAGATTCCCTTGTACGAGTGCAAGCTCAAATACATTAATTGCTGCGACGTTGTATGTTAAATAGTGCATTGGATCTCTTCTAGTAAACTTCCATCATGTCTTCAGTGTATTTCGAAGATTTTATATTCTGAATGCGATCTACTTAACGCTTGAAAGCATTTGCTCTTTCTTTGATATTGATTGATTCGTAAAATTCACTCTTCTAATTGGTCAACGAAGCATTTGCAGTGTTAAGTGGATCACACTTTTAAATATGAAAATCGCGATGCGCTTGTTTTTTTTTTTTATGCGAATATTCGTAATTTTGGAGAAAAAAGAATAAATGTAGAGATTGATCGCGTCGCTAAAAATGAGTCTAGTTAGAGATCCGAAGAGATATCGGTATTAACGTACTCCGTCGTATATACCGTGATGTTACTCCTCGTCGTTTGTATAGACGACCTAGCTGACCGAAGAATAACAAATAAATGTAATTTAAGTACGATAATAATGATAAATGCACGCATACTTCCATCGGGACATCAGCAAGGGACGAGTCATTGATATCTTGGTCTCGGGATTAAAATACGCGTATAAAAATTGAAAACGTACATATGCCATATTTGGTTGCTCGTAATGCGAACGTCGCTAATTGGTATCTTGTTTTTGCAATACAGCATGAAATGATTCGATTGACAATCGTGATATAATATACATACATTTGTGAATTATTATCATCATCATCGTAGTCTGTACGTGACACGATTCGATTCCTTCGTGTCTTCCAAGTTAACTCAAGTAACTCAAATTTTTTTTTTTCGCGTAGCACAATTAACGATAGTTTCTTTTGTTCTCTCCGGTATATTCTCGTTAGGGCTCTGGTGACTAGTCTCTCAGGCTACCGATTCCGGAAGAAACTTTACGTACGTTGTATATTTCTAAATGTGATATACTCAAATGAATCGATAATTTTACTGTGAAAATATCAATATATCACAGAGGGACGTCATTCGTCGTCCTCCTTTTTCATTTGTTGAACATTGTTAATTGAGATCTGTTTCCAAGTGTTACAGTGTTGCTTATTGGCCATTTTAATCTGAAATTATATAATTAATTACATGATGATCTTGGTCGGTGCCTTAGTATCTAAACTTCTAGACACACGAGCCCTGTTACATAGTTGTTGTTTGCGAAACAACTTGTTTTACGAGATTTGTATGCGTGATTGCGTCGCGTCACACCATTGCATTCTTCTGAAAAAGGTAAGAGTTCAAGTATCTACCGTTCCAACGGAACAATAAATATCCCCATTTCAAGAATAATTGAGCTTATTATTTTATTTTGTGTCGCGAATGTTCGTAAAGAGGCTCGAAATGGATAATTTCCAATGATGCTTGACATGTGAGAATGCTTATCACCTCAGTTCACCACCGACGGTAAAATGCCATAAAAAATTTCAAAACCAATTTGTATAAAGTCAGTATATAAACGAGATGCGAGGTAAATAATGGAAATGAATAAAGCCGGGCATGGTAACGATTCGATTGGCTGCGACAAAGCGATAACAGACGGAAAGCCAATTTAAGAGAAACCGCGGAGTTGCCTGCGATGTAATCGGTAGGAAAATCGTAAGAGAGGAAACAAAAAATGTTATATAAAGAATAATTTAGGTACGGCAGGGTGTTGAACCCTCGAAGATGCTTAGGATAATGTTATCTTATAATAAAAACAAATTGTCCTTTTGAATGAAAAAAAAAAAAGGAATAAATATTTAAAATACATAATATCGTGCATTATTTCGTGACCGTTTGTTTCAACAGTAATTTCTCCCACTTGCGTATCTATCTGCTTTTCCTCATAATTAATGGCAATTAAGTAGAATAATTGAATGAGTAAGGTAAGGTATAGTATGGTGTATTAATCTATGGTGAATGACACAGTTGTGTATGGTGTAAAATGAACACAATGCTCAACTACATGTACTTATAGTATGATTTTATTTTTTTTTTTGCATACTCGTACAACGACCATTCACGATAATTGAAAAGACATTCTCGAGGAATTACTTGTAAACGTTTCAACACTTATACGACAATTCATGTGAAAGTAACATTCGTATCTTTTTATTAGTTCAAGTTTACTTTTTTGTCTGATATTTCACATAATTCGCATAATATTTATCGATAAAAGAAAAAGTTTGGACGTTACAAATAATAACATTATCTCAAAACGTATATTTCTGTCCAGAAAATACCTTTCAATGTCACAAATTAAACGAACGAAGGAAAAGAAAGGAAATTGAGAATCAAGTATCTTTAAAGATTTCAACTTGGTTTTACATAAGAGGAAGCACAAATATGAGGGAAATAATTTGTACTTTACATACATTTATTACATACTTCGTAAACGCATTCCTCGAATCAACGGTACTCTGATGAAATACTGTCAGAATGTTTCACATTTCTGTACAATCTGTTGTGCTAGTCTTACATTAGAAATTTAATCGATCGTTATTTTGATAAACATCTATTAAATAGATATGTATAATTATTCTATTGTGGACGTTGACTACCACGGTATAAATTAAAGATATCCTATTGTTCGTGAGTTTGCGAATATGGATAAATATTAAGGGTGCGTTCCGTTTTGCGCTTGTAAGCATTATTTGTCGTTGTTCAATATTTGGTAGACAATAAGGATGAACTGACATTTACATGCTTACAGCGTATGAGCGTGAAAACGAAACGTACTCTAGGAGGAAAAAATATGTCTACGCGTATATGTAGCAAAAATGACGAAAAAACTAGTAGGAAAGGATACGTTATATTTTAATGCTTCAATACAAGAGTCATTTCTTTATCGATTTCAACGTTCTCACGAACTTATGTACGGTACAGCTGTGTCGTCAACGACACAAGGTTCGGATTTTTTATTCCCGTTTATTTCTATGTCGTTGCCGGCGCAACAGGTTTTTTTTTTATAATATATACTACCAAATATTTAGTAAAAATGTACATATAATCTAACGTTTGATTAATTTACAACATGGCTTACTGAAAATATTCTATAATACTGTTGGATATACATGGATCATACCTCTCTCGTGGAACGAATTACAACGAAATTAGTAAAAATCATGGGAGTAATTTAACAAGCTTGTTACAAGAGAACACAACAATATTGATTAATGGATTATGGATCATCTTAAAAGTTGTCAATGCAAAATCACTTATAAAACGATAATTAAATATGACTGATACGTTAAAACTAGAAAGATAATTTAAAAGGGGAAAAACCTTGTAATCATGCACAGTTTTTTTAATTTGTAACTCGTGTATATTTACCATTATACTAAATGGTATTAAATATAATATATAGCATAAATATTATACCCGATTATTCTTATTCAATTTTTACCATTATATGTTATAAAAGTAGCAAAATAACTTAATCAAGGCTCAGCATGTTCCACAATAAAAGGCCAGGGTCTTCGAATAATCTAGCTTTATATGCGAAACAGAATTTGCTGTTGCAAAATTATCATAAATTTCAAACTAATATATTTATAACAATTCATATTTTGCAATACATATCATACATAATATGATATATAATATTATAATCTACATAGGCAGTGCATAAAGATTAATATAAAGAACTAATATCACAAAGTAATTTGGAAATAAATTATTTGAGTCAGCATCACTCAGCGATACTCAAGCTCCGCGATCATGTTAATTATAATTTTTTAAAAATCGAACTCTCATCGCGGCATCATAAATACGCTCTCTAGAAAAACGAACAAAATCACAATATCTAGAAAGACCCAGAATTATGATTCATGAGAACATTTGTATATCGTTTCCTTGTGCATTAAGTACATTAAAAAGTGCCGCGAAAATATCGAGTTTATCATCGCAGTAACATCTTAAATGCTGTTTAGTATCACACGATTTTTATAATTACAACAGTGCGAATCTCGAAATGCCATATTTATGCGTCGCATTGTAGAATAAGCTATCAGATCTACATATGTCTATTATATCTTATCTGCTATGGAATATCTATTTAACAAATGCATCGTATTCTATTTCTAAATAGAGATATCTGTTATTAAATAATTATTATTTAGCTGCAAATAACATTTTCTATTCTTCCACTGTATCAAAGAAGCATCATTTGCATAAAACTCATTGAAAAATAATTTACTGTTTATTATTTTGCATAATAAGTTTTACTCTACAAAACTATTTTTATATCACGAATGATCGTTATTGATTTGGAATGATCAATAAATGTACGTCATGTTGCAGAGTATTATAATATATATAGTTCCGTTTTGAATACATAATTTGTTTAATTATACATGCATAATTATTTTACTTTTGAGCATCGGAAGCAATAGATAAATGTCACAAAAATACCCCATACTTGTGTGTGTATGTTATATATATATATATATATATATATATATATATATATATGTCACAGTCAAAATATTAACTTTAATAAATGCATACTAATCAATGTATACATTATATGTATACATTGATTAGTATGTATACACGATAGTGTCTCGGCGTTTACATTTTATAGCAGACTACAGTAAGTGTATATATTTATTAACACTTCGACCGTGATATATATATATATATATATATACGCACACACACACGCACACACAATTTAGTAAATTTCATTTTTTGTGAATACGATAGCAATGTTCGTCAAACTTATACATAATTCTTATAAATGCTTAGGATTTCATATAGCACATATCGGATTCTCAGTTCGTTGTTTTATAGAATTTTATATTAAAACAGAATTTCTCCTTTCCCAAATCATGTTTCGTTTTCTTTACATATAAAATTATGATTCTGTGCGTCATGATAGCCGCGTGATTTCTAAAGTTTGCATTCAATTATGTGCACAATTCGTGATAATTCGTGTTCCTTGATCTCAGAAAAAAGAATATTGCTCCATTGGTACGAACGATAAATGACAAATGTAAACTCAACGAATATATCACTGTCTCGAATCACGAATCGTATATAGTTTAGCGTAAGTTTAACACGCATTAGTATATTAATAAAAATATCAAATGTATCTTCGAAATAGTATCAAACGTAACAAGTTTAACATTCGTTTGAAAATCAACTATACTTGAAGATATATACCTTGTAGTACATTTTATAAAGAATCAACGCATATAAGGTAAAATTTAATATTTCTGCTCGACTTTACAGAGACACCTGTCTGCATATTTGTATGTGTATACGATATTTTACAATACTATATCACATGAATATAGTAATTATGCAATTACATATAATATCCTCTTATATGTATTGTATATTGTATAGTATATGATAGACCTTATGTTTTATTATCTGATTGGACGTGCACTGTTCCATTTGCAAATGTAGTTTTTCTACTATTGCAATAATGAATCGGATTATAATATGTCATTATATTCAACTTGCTCGTGTCAATTTTATAAATAATAATTGAAAGTATATTTACAAGTTTAAAAAGATATATTTCCTTTAATTGCAGATCTATACTTAATCATGTATTCTTTAAAATGCATATTTCCTTATAATTGCAAGTATTACGTGTTAATTACGATAATGAGCACCCTGATATTAAATGCAAATTATTGTAAAACAAATAGTATCGCACATAGATTTCAAATACCAATTATTACAAAGAAACTACGTAAGAATAATGAACATATACATATATAAATAAATATAAATAATAAATACTGTTTCTTTAAACTAATAATATTAAATTATTGTATCGTATTGAATCATAAATTGTAATGTTAGATCACTGGATGTAACATATAGAACACATGGAGTATTATATGGAGTATTATTTCATGAAATCAATGTGATATTTTTTTAAGACACATTTGAGATATTAAATCACTCTTTGAACCTAGTTTTATTTATTGTAAAAGATCTCGCTCTATTATTATTATTAAATTATAATAAAGATCAGATAGTTAGTAAAGTAGTAAGTGAAATAAGATAACAATGACCTTACATATGTTGATTTTTTATCACCGAGACAAAAACACGTTACGCGATTTGGAGAAAAAAATTCTTATTTAACTTTTTACTGCAGTCTTTTTTGTAAGTATCAATATTGTTCTAAGAAAGAATAAAAACATAAGAATTGCGTCGACAATCGGTATTATATGGTTTTTTTTTATATGATTTCAATAGTTTGGAACATTTGTCTAATCATGTTTTGCAGTTTAAATTCAATTGAAACGTAAATTTTTTTGAAGCTTCTTGCTCAAGCGGCTTATTTCAAATCAAAGACTCACATCTCCATATTCAAAGTTCCATTTCTCATAAGCAGCTAGACTTGCCGGTGAAACGGATCTACGAATTCTCTTTAGAGAATCACGGAAATCTTGCATTGTGATGTTACGAACGGAGTTAAGATCCAATTCTTTCACCTGATCTGGATTCAATTCTGAGAATGATATAATAAGATATATATTGTAGTTAAATTTCACAAGTAACAGATTTTTTCTACACTTTCAAGGCACAATATGAATTCGATGGAACCTTCTTCATATTTTTTATTAGACTTGACACAATTAAATAAATAAAATATATAGAATTGATACACACTTGTGTGGTAAATATAAAATCAATTTCTAATACCTAAGAGACAGTATGCGTGCATATATTAATTAAAATGATAAGACACATTTGTAGGATTGCAAGGTGCTATATGAGTGACCAAATTCGTATCTTCACTCATAACATAAAATTAAAAAAAAAACAAGGAAGTTTCAGTGTTACCTCTAATAGGCCCAAGTGCTGCATCTTTGGCTAGTCCAGTCAAATCGCTTCCCGAGTATCCTTCCGTCAAAACTGCCATCTCATTCAACTCTTCGAACATCAATGGATCATTGTGTTTGGCCAAAAGTCTTCGAAGTAACACAATTCTTGTTTGCAAGTCAGGTAATGTAACATATACGCGTTTTGTGAATCGCCTTAATGCAGCCTCATCTAATTCCTGCGGTCTATTTGTAGCAGCCATAACGAGCACTCTTTCTTCTGGATTGCACGGCAAACCATCGAATTCGACTAAGAATTCTGTTTTTAGCCTCCTGAAATACACACACACACACACACATTCATTAACACATTATGTTCACACTATCTGCACACGTACATATACACGCGCGCATATACACACAATAATAAATTAATTTAGATCACTGTATGAAAAATATTACCAAAATTCGTACCTACTATGACTATTCTAATTCTATCATCGAGAAAGATACCCGCCTCGAATAATCGAGAAGTTCCATATTTAAATCTTGATTGAGCTAATATTTTTGTCAAGTACTTTACAATATTTAAAGATGCTAATAGTATCATTATCAAATGGTCAATTGATTAAATTGTGACATTATTTTAGATTTAGTTTATGATTACGTTTTAAGTCTGATAATAAGTCTGGCGTTTACATAATTATAAAAGAAGTATAAGAATTTACTAAAAAGTATAAGAATTTAATAAAAATGTGTGTGTGTGTGATTAGCATCAAAATTTAGCCCTGACTTTGGTGCTTTCCTTATTTATTTGATTTGATACATATATTTGTATGTGTATGGTGTGTAATTATACAGAAAGAATACACGAATAACTATACCTCGAAGCTTCGTGTTCGTTATCTTTACGCTCGCTTAATAATGAATCCACTTCGTCGATGAAAATAACAGAGGGCTGAAACTCCCGAGCAATAGCAAATAGAGCCCTCACTAATTTTTCACCTTCTCCAACGTATTTCGACGTGAGACTGGCTGCAGAAATCGAAAAAAATGTTGCGTTGCATTGAGTCGCAACGGCGCGCGCCAACAATGTCTTTCCGTTTCCCGGTGGCCCGAACAATAATAATCCTCTCGCAGGTGTTCGCAGACCAGTAAATAGCTCAGGTCTTAGCGATGGTAAGATTACCATCTCTTGTAAAGCCTGTTTCGCAGTCTGAAAGTTTAAGTCAAACGAAAATATTTAGTAAAAACCAAGACAAAGGGGAACTGAAGGTAATTAACAGCTATTAGCATTAATTAGCTAATAAGCTGTTAATTACCTGAAGGTAAACTAATCACGAAAAAAAAAATTTTTAACTGCTATAATACCATTTTTTTAAATATATCTCTACCATACCATATAATTCTTTTTTTTTAAATTATTAAATTTAACCTAATCGAATAAAAATATTATTTGTTGTCTGAATATTTAGCGACAAACTGCATAGTAGAAATAAAAAATAGAGATATTTATATAAACAAAAAATAAATCTAAACTAAAATCTTTTATCAGATAAGATAATTATACTAAATTTGTGTGTGTGTTAAGAAAATTTATGGTGTATGTCAGATTGATGTAAAAACTCTCTCCCACATACAAAGTCGTAAGGCAAATAATATATGTTTATCTTTCTATCTATTTAGTAACAATTAGGGATGGAGATAATGTTCTCTCCATCTCTCGCAATATAATCTATATCAATCAACAATAATGATAATGATATTGACGATAATTCGATGATGATATACCTCTTGGCCAGCGATGTCTTCCCATTGCACTGGTGCTCCTCCTTCCAAGATCTCGTCGAGAATCACTTGCGCGAGTTTTGGATCTACGCCTTTTAAAATTGGTACTTTTCTTGTTGGCGTACTCCTGTTACTGCTCGAAGTGGTCGGTGTTCCTGGACGTCTTATAGGTGAACCGTTTCCAGGTACAGATAATTGTCTTTTTACAGAGGGTGGTGTGGAGGACGGTTTGATAGGCATGGTTCTGTGGCAAGGTTGAATAGGCATTGATCTACCCATGCTTCGAGGCAATGTCTGGCTTTTACTTAGGGGTGTTCCTGTTATTCGTTTACCAGGGACCGATAGTTTCCTACCAGATGCTGAAACAATGCCTGTACTTAGAAATAAAGCTTAAAAATAATAATTAATTTTTACAATTAATGCAATTTTATGCAATTGATGATGTAAAGGATCGCTACTAGTTAATTAATATTATAAAAGGCAGATCCTGCGTATCAGTCTAATGGATAAGAGGGTCTATCGCAAAGATAAAAGTAAGAAAAAAAGATTTTCACAGCCAAGATATGTATATATTTTCAATATTGTTATCTGTATCGTTTAATTTAATAGTAAATAATAGGAGAGTGTACTAAAAATGTTTATTGCAACAGTGATATATGTATTACCTCACTAATAACGTAATTAAATTTTAAATTGTTAAAACTAAATTTTTACATTCAGATAAAAAATACTTGCTACTATTTGTACTTTCTAATAAAGTTACGATTACATTGCGTGTATTGTGTGGTGTCACTTCAGTCGAAAGCAGAATTGTAATTTAATAAAAAGCAATGTAAAATTTAAATTTGCGATATATAGTTATGCAATAGATGTAATATTCTGTAAGTTTTACGTGTGTATTAAAAAAATATATCGATTTTTTAAACTTTTGTGTCGATTTAAGTTTGAAAAAAAAAATACAGGTACATTGCAGCCTCATCATACATTATCTTTAACTATCGCTAAAAAAAAATTGCACAAATATTAAATCTATAAAAAATTATACACATCATTTTAAAATATGTGATTGCGAATATGTATGAATTGTGTTTAATGAAACATATCGTATGATAGTGTACATTTAATTGTACGTCTAATCTGTCTTGATGTGAATTTGATAAATAACGTATAAATGTTTTAAATTTAAGTATAAGGCGCTTTACGAAAAATTTTATCGTATGTAATAAGCGAAATGCAGCAGTATTTGAAAATTTACGTATACAAAAAAAAAAGAAGCGATTAAGGCAAGCCCACATTCATCTACTCTACCTCATGAATTTTGTATACATGTCAAACGAGTGTTGTGCATACAGCTACTGCAAACCAAGTAGATATCTCTTCCAAATAAACAATTAGCATTACTGTGTTATTTACTTGCATTCGACTTTCTTTCGCACTCAAGCCCAGAATCTCAGGCAAACAATACCTTCGATAGTATGAGCGAAACAGTTTTTTGGTGAACGTGGCCTTAACTTGGGAATCTGGGTACACATAGTCTGTCCGGCGTTAATTGTCGCGTGTATATTGTTTGTGTTCTTATTGTGATTAATGTTGGGTGAAGTTCGAGCGTTTTGATAAGTGTGCGTGTTGCGGCGAGCCCTCAGATGCTTTCCCGGATGTTCGCCGTCCATTTTATTTCCAGGTGCGCGATTGTTGATATTATTGTTGATACCCAGCTTTCTCAGCTCACGCACACTCACTACAAAAAGGAAAAAAACATTCTCTGCCATGCTGCAGTAATGCTATAGACAGCTAAAAAAGAAAATCAGGCTAATTTTTCGGTCGTACAACGCTCGAATACGATAACAAAATACCGATAAAATGTCGCTACATGTCTCGGAACAAAAGCGCGCGTTTCGATTGTTATCATTGCCGCGTGATAGTTAAATGATATTTCAATGAGATTTAATGAGATTGGGCTTTTAATATTTTTTGCTCTCAGTTTGCTTTATCGACATACATTCGCGCCAATTTTTCTTTGATTTACATTTCTTCGAAATGCAACGAAATGCACAATAAAGATAGACTTTGTGCACAAAGTAAATAATCTAGGAAATTGTAAATTATATGCGGGCATGCATATATAAATACATACGTACACTCGCGCGCGCGCGCGCACGCACGCACGCACGTACGTATTCTTCGAAAAAATAAAATAAATGGCACACGAGCATGCTAAATACACATTGAAGTTCTTTCTCTTGCCATTCCTAAAAATTTACCTGTGGACACCGTTGCCGAAATAAAAGGAAAAAAGTAGGTGTATGTATCAATTATATTACATTATTTGCAAGAAACAAAACTGTCGTTGTACCACAGGTTAACAAGCTTGGAATAGCTTAAGAGACGCGGCAATGTGCAGCAGAACAACGGATGTAACAACGAGCATACTAACCGAGGAAATCAAGTCTGTCTTTCGCCATTGCTAGATTCGTACACATCTTGTCGTGAAGTCTTTGCGCGTGTTCCCATACTTCACCGTGTCCACCAGTGCATTCTACGGCTATTCCTTTCTCCAATTCTCCGATTCCCTTTTTGTACAATTCTATCGCCATTTCCTTTTGTCCTGTTACAATGAGTGGGAACAAGATTATCGAAGTTATCGAAAATAACACTAGCAAAGAGCTTTAGATGGACAATCATTTACAATCATTTAAAATGTACCTTCGTTATCCTCATCGATCTTGAGTGCTTTGCTAATGAATTCAAATGCTCTGCGATGATGGTGCTTTTGCTTAGCTAGCAATGGATCCCCGGGCCCTGGGCCAATAGGACGTCTAGGCACTTGCGACATGACCTCGCTTTCTATCCGATTACCATTGATCAAACGACCATCCGTTGGCTTTTGTCCCACGACACTCTCCAATTGACAGACCTGTTTGGACGCCTGTCTGCGCTGGATCAGCTGAGACGTAGAGGTGTACAGGTATTTGAACACCACAAATAACTGATAGAGCAGAGTGCGCAGCACATTGAACAGCAGTATCAGTGGAAAGGAGACAATGTAGAGATTGCGCTTGTGTATCGAGGGCTGCGAGGTGGAGCCGTCTGCGAGGAAGCGATGATGGCCGTGATGATAATGATGATTGTGACGGTGGCTGGCGCAGCTGATGGTCGTCGTCGTTTTGTCGCTGTTCTCGTTCTTGGTCACGCATAACTTCTTCGGCGACTTTGTGCCGAACTTACGGGTCGGGCGCGCGCCATCGCTGCAAGACATCTCCCAAAAAGACTGATGCGATTCCGTACGTTCGCGGGATTGTGTTGCTCGTGTGGTCGTCGACGATGGCGATGGTATTCAAGAGATTCACAAGAATCACGAGTGGCCGTGCCGACATCCCCGACGCGGCGACGGACGAGGATGTCTACATCGTCGTTGCTCGAGTGCCGGCGCGTGGACGGTGCGATTAGGAGCTAGTGACAGGAGGAGCAGCGGCGACGACGATGACACGGGCAAGAGACGCCGCGTCTTACCAAGTATCTTCTCTTGGAAGAAAAGCCGAGATCGACACGAATCGATCTCACGCGCTTCTCTCTCGCGAAATAGCGGCAATCAACAATGGCACACGCGAGTCTTCGTTCAGCTCGAGCATCGCTTGTTTTGGCCCGCTTCCTCGATGCTCCCTCGACGCTCCCTCGATGCTCCCTCCATGCTCCCTCTTATTCCTCTTATCGCTCTTGTCTTGGCAGCGCCAACAAGAACCAAGCAATTTTCGCGCAGTTCCAGGTGGTTCCTGATGACAATTCCGGCCAGTAAGCAATTCGGCAAAGTTCGGCTGATCCGGCACAACCCGACACACGGGTAGACACGAGAAAAGGCTGCATTTGCTCCCGTACACTAGCGCCAATACAGCATCTATTTTCGAATTGAGTACTACGTACCTATGTATGTACGCTACGATAAAATCGCAGGGTGTCACAATCGATTTCACGCTAATATAGGTAGTATGAATCCGTGCTAAATCACGGAATCGAACATAAAATATTGGAGAGAAGACTGACAGAGAACGAGACTGCCGTAGTCGTGAAGTAGGATAAGAAACAATGATTTTAAAAATATATGTTAGGAATATCTTTTGTTAGTTATACATATATGTTTTGTAGATACTTAAGAAATGAAAATCATATTACATATTTATAAATTACTTTTTTTTAAATTTTATTTCAGTGTATATATTTATTTATTAACTATTAGGATGTATGACGAACAGAGTCAACTTTGATTATTCGTGATTGAAGTTTCATGAAAATAGGTGTCCACTCTCAAATTTCTCTCTGCTTATATATTATTGACATACATATATAAATACACGATGAATTATAGGGTGTTCTCTATTTGGTGGCACAAGTCAACACAAGTGTCTTTCTATCTCTTTTGTTACTTTCTAAATGTCAAGAAAGAATGTTTGTGTCAACTTGTGTAAAAAAAAATGGAAAGCACCTATAATCATTAAATTATATAGAAAAAATTTACAAGATTCTTAATTTAGCTCGCATCGTTGTTATAGAGCTTGTGTGGATGGATATTTTAAACACACACACAAGCCTCGTGCAAGATAACACTTAAGTGACACCTTCCAAAAGAGCGTATAATACAGTATGATAAAAATGTACATTTTTCCTTCTTTTTTATCAAATCAATCTAGTTACTATCGCTTTCCGATAGTTCTGCTTGTTCCTTGACTTTTCGTGTTTTGCATTTTACCTTTCTTGTTTTGCTCAAACCCTGTTTTGATTTTCTAAATATTTCTATAGCGTGCAATTTCCTTTTTAATGCACTTTCCTTATCTTTCTCTCGTTGCGGTATATATTCCTTGTTATCTTTCTTTTCATCAACGGCTTTAATAGATCTCTCTCCCTCATGGATAGCACTTTTAATCTTACTAGTCGGTGTCTCAAGTTCAGTAAATTCAAATTCTGAATTCTTTTCATTGTTTGATTTTTGGACAGCACCGTCTTTTTTATTTTTCTTAAGTCGAGGTTTGTCATCTGTATTACTATCCATATCTACATCGTCACTATTCAATCTGCGCAAAGCCTTCTGTACTCTCTTACTTAAGCTTGATTCGATCGAACGCGGAGACGCTTTCGCTTTGAAGTACATATCTAATAACTTTTGATTCTTGTTTTCTTCCATCCTCTTCAATACTGGTATCATTGTGTCGTCGAATTTGCCCTTTGTCCATCCAAACTTCTGCCTGGTATAGTCGCAGAGAAGCACGACGTTCGGCTTGTCCCAGGTAAAAATTTCTTTCGACTCGTCAACCGTGGGAAAAAGATACGCTTGGACAACTGCTTGATTTGGGAAATCTGTCAAATAATCAGTTACTTGCAATCACTTATACCCATTTACTTTTACTCATTCTTATCGGTCTATCGGTCTACGTGAGACTATCATTTACCTTTGTTCAATTTCAGACTTCGCAATTTATTGCGCAAACTCGTTTTTCCAGGAGCAACAAACATTCCCTTCTTTATCCACGAACAAAAATTATGTAATCCATGTAATACGTTATCTCCATCGGCAGGAAATGCAGCTAATATTTCTAGCGCAGTAACTGGTCCAATGCCAACTATTCCCGTAGTATAATCACTACCAACCAAAAGGGCCAATTGTATTAATTGATTGCGGTTGAGTCCTGTGTGACATATAATTATTTTATTATTAAATCTTTAATAATAGATTTTCATACCATTTTTGCACAAAAACAACATATATTCGTATATATATATATATATATTAATTAGTATTATTTATATTATTGCCACTTTAGCTTAAAATAATAATGGATCTACCAATACTTACTAAAATGATGTTGAATATCACAGGCACGAAATCGTAACACTCTTTTGTTGTGGTTAAAGAAATTCTTGTATACACATTGACCTCCAAAAAGCCAGATATCAGAATCATCCGTAATTGTGCCGTCAGTTAGTTTAATTTGTTCCAAATATGCACATTGTGCTTCCGCTTCCATGGGAGCTATTATGTATGGTATTCCGAATAAACGTAACAGATCCTGTAAACGAACATAATGTAACACACATCATTGTCTTTTTGTATTCTTTCGAGTATACCTGTGCATCGGTTTTTATTTGCTCAGAAATACTGGTAGCTTGTCTCTCTAGTTTGCCAATGTCTCTCGCAAGTTCTTCCTGCTGATCTTCTAATTGTCCCTGTAATTACATAATCATATTTCAGACAAATAAATACAAATGCAATAAAATTACTGTCCATCTGTTTATAGAAATAATGTTGAGTTTACTTTCAATTCTATCAAATCTTCTTTATTAGTAGGTAACACTTGTGGTTTTTCCTGTATATTTTCGTCAAGAGAATTAATTCGAGTATCAGTATTATCTTGCTCAATCGACTTACTCGAGTTTTCGTCGACACGTATTTTGTCTTCGTCATCTGGTATATTCTCGTTTAATTCAATATTGTCTAGTAATTCAGTTTTTGTTTTTTCCTTGATTGATTCTTCATATATAATATCTAAGGCACTATCTTTATTATAGTTTTCAGAAATTAATTGTGTTTGCTCATCTCCGTTTATCGTATCGACAAATGGTTCTTGCTTCGAATTCACTGGTCTAACTTCTTCTTTATTCGTTTTGATAAATATATCGGCAAATATATCATCTTCTGGCTTTTTATCGATCTTAAAAGTTATCTCAATATCTTCTTTCTTCGTAACATTTCTTGAAATATTCATATCATGTATCGGAACATCTTGGATTTCAATGAAATCGTCGGAATCGGAATCAGATGTATCTACTTGTATTACATTTTTGTTAGATTTCACGGTAAGAGAATGTTCGTCAACTATTTCTTCGTCCGAGATATCGCATGTAATAGTAATATTTGAAGTCTTGTCATTGCTCTCCAATGGTTTAACTTGAGTGAGATTATCCGATTCTGGACTAGATGAAATTAATTCATCGGTCATATTTTCTTCAAAACTGCATACGTCTTTCTCTCTCTCACTCTGTGATTCTACGGATTTCAGAACTTGCTCACAATTTTCAGGAAAAGTTAATTTATCATCTAGCTTTGTGATTTTTGCTAATTCTATACGAACATCTTTTTCTGCGGTATCTTTAATGTTTTTGCTTACCGTTTTGTGACTTTCATCCTTAGTACGTTTAATAAGTTGCATGATTTCATTCTGGGACAAACCGCTGTATTCTAACATATACGTTAATGCAGGATTTATCATATTCTTTCCCAATAATCTCAATGATTCGTTTACATCATTTTCAGATTCCCACTCACTATCAAATGTGTATTCACTTATGTTTTCTGCAATAGGTAGAGCATCATCATAGATCGATATATTGTCCTCACTATTGGAATCGCTTAATTCATACTCATTAATATTTTCTACAATTCGCATAGGATTACTTGGACCAGCAACAGGTTCAATTTCTTCATTTACATACTGTAACGTATCACTTTTGTTCGATTCTGGTTCGTTTGTAACAGATTTTGTCGCTAACGCGTTTTTGTCTGCATAAAGTAATATAAAATTCATTATTAAATAGATGGTGATGTATAATAAGAAATGTTTATTGCACATACCACTGATGTAGATCAATCTAGTTGTATTATCCGCGGCTATTCGAAAAGCCAAGTCTCTACTCTTTGTATCAACACCTTGTTCAGTCAGTAACTTGTCCAACTCTTCCAATGTAAGTGTCTTTCCACCCATTTCCTTTTCAGCAGATTCTAAAGATTCTTGCACATGTCTACGTTTAAGTAAACGTTTCAACTGGAAGCCTGAGAACTCATGTGATTCCTACACCGGACATTTAGATAATATAATATAATATGTGTGTATATATAAGCATTAAATATTGTTTTCCATTTGTAGTTTGTACATACTTGAGGCATTTCATACAAACGACCCCAGGAATTTTGTTTTCTCGTTTCTTTAAGATCAGTGAGTATGTCGTAACGAACATCTGCAGGTAATGATTTAAATTCGTTACTGGTTACGTCAACGTTGTGTATGTTTCCCTTCCATTTGGATTGCTTTCGTGGACTTAGTTCGACAGGGGAGTCGGAATCATCTTGATCATCATCAACATAACTCTGCAAGTTGCTAACGCTAGGCATATCAGGTAGAGCAAACATATCATCGTTGGAATGTTTGGTTTGCGTATTTATCGTTATTTGTGTCGCTTCACTATTCTGATCCTTGGAATCTTTATTAAGAACGGTTTTTACAACTCTGTGCTTTATCAAGTTGTTTATCAAATCCGCCTTCATTTTCTGCGCCTTACTCGTGGCAATAGATTTCTGCTTCCTGCGCGAGGCCTGCAAACACAAAAGAATGAGAAGGCTCTTTTCTCACTACCTGGTTCCCACGGTGAGCTAATTAAGTACGAACAATATTATAATCAAGATAGAAGAACAGTTTAGTTTGTACGTAAATGCATAGTGCACAATTTTTTAAATTTCATACAATGAATCGCGTATCTCCTTTGCATGAAATACATGAGTTAAAGATCATTAATTAATGTATTTGTTAATTTATAATATTGTAATCAGTTGAAAGAATCTGATAATGTATCACATATTTACAATTGTATTCTTCTTGAGCATGGGTACTCCACCATCAAATACGAAAACAGGCTTAATTTTGTAATACAGAAGTTTGCATATCCTACTGAATAATCCAAGCAAATGAGCATTGGGTCTAGGAGCGCCATGACGATCTTGATATCCTTGCAATACTTGGTACATCCATATTGATATATCTATAAATTGTAAAAGATATATATCACATTATTATAAAAGTTTTATAATCAATTGTGCTTCTGTTAGAAACTCGAGTTGAGGTAACAGGTCTCTGTCATCTTTTTTTTTTTCACACAAAACTTAAATTTAAAATATTATATACATATATGTTTATACTCGCCAATTGCTAAGACCTTGCCCTCGAGGCTTTCTAAGGGTACCGGCTTTCCGGATGCATCAAGCAATTTCCACAAGCCGTATACTCCCATTGTGTCATGGATTGCGATGATACGGAGACACAGACAAGTGTCACTAAAACTGTAACGCAAACCCCTTCCTGGTATATTTTTCTTCCATTATCTGAGGAAATTTTAACTGTTAATATCTTCAATAACTAACCTAAAAAATGCACGCGATTAACTCAAATCGAACTCGCACGTATCGTCGTGTCACGATATATACGTACACGATTAAGGTCATCCACAAGAGGATAGAAATCCACACACCCGCGAAAACACACGTTTAACGTTTTAGCGTCTGCGGGCGTTCAGCGAAGTCGACTACGGTTACTCGTAGTTCGCACTGTTGGCAATCACTAGTCAGCTGACGAAGGAAGCCGGTATCTGCACTTGCGCTGACTTGCGCCTATTTTTTCTTTTTGTTTTTTTGCAGTATAGAGACGCGAGTAATTATTTTGCCTTAAAAAAAAAAAACCTCTCGCTATGCGATTATGGTGGAAAATTGGAGAACGATCGTGATGGCGAGAAAATACATCGTTTAATTGTAGTTTATACTTTACAATCTTTACATGATGCGCGATCATACATCATGGGACGCATTCAAGCGTTTTAAAGGCTACACAGAGCTATAGCTATAATTATGCGACGTTGTTCCGCATCTTAATTATTTATTCCTTAAGGCGCAACGATATAATAATTAAAATCGCGCAATAATTACAATAGTAGATCGTATCGAGATCACGCTCGCGATATAATTTCATGCCGGTGTCTTCGCGCCTCCGTAGAAAGAACGAGCGTGGGAATCGGGTTTTATAAAAACTTGGTTTGCGCGTTCGCGGCCGAAGCGGCGCGCTCGATCTGATCGTCTCTACGACACTTCTACGAATCAAGCCAATAGGAGTAAAAATGGAAGAAAAATGGACGGGTTACGCCCATAGTACACGCACAAGGCAATTGGGGCGAGCGTCATATTTAGCATATACGATTTAGCGAGTTTTATTCCTTGCACTACCTAGATGACTTTACGCCGCGCCGCGGCGTTTAACGCACGAATAATGGATATATTTAATTTTTAACGGATGAAAACTCGTGTTTGTTTTTATTTTCATTAATACATATTTGCGTTATTTCTTACGTAATCGTTTACGTGTTGACCAGCACATAAGAATAATGTCTTAACGTGTATATAAAGAGGGGGGGCTTTTCGTTTCTCGATGATTTTAAATTATATCTTTTCCCCCCTTCATTTTGCACAATTCTGCAGCGGACTGCTACAATCAGCCGAGGCAGAGAGGAAGAGTCAGAGTCGCGCGAGACTCGAGCCGCGGTGACACGCAACGATACAAATTAAATATAGAAAGCAGCTGAAATGACATAACGTGTCAGACGAATCGACTCGAATGGGAAGTCATCGCGAGTATGGAAAAATGTCGAAAATTGTATCGTCGAGTTTAGCCATCGAGTGAGCGCAAAGAGCCGTGAGAACGACATGTAGAAATTGTTACACGCAAAATAAAGTAAAAAATAATTAGTAGCACGTACAGTCAAAGATTGCGCAGCTGGCAAAATGGAAGGAGCCGCGTTATGATATCTCGTTGCGATATAGTTATCGAATAAAGATGTGAACCGAATCTCGAAGATAAATTTTTTTCAAAATCTGTCTCTCTCTCCTCTCTCTCTTATTTTTATATCTACACACATATATGTTTAAGTTTCTGTGACCGAATTGTAGTAGTATGCATTTTTGGAACTTAAAGGGAAGACAGGTATAAAATAAAGTCCCAGCAGTGCAGCTGTCTAGGAATAAAAACGGACCTCTAATGTGCGTCTATATATCTATTTTTTTTCTCTTTATACGCACATGTGCACGTCTCTCGCAGTGTTATTACAGTGTTACACATATATATATATACGTATTATATGTGTCTGTAATACAGGCACGCGCGTTTATAGAACGAGTGGTATACATATATATATATATATATATAT
>NW_017279009.1:1296613-1308248 GCF_001594065.2 Cyphomyrmex costatus | reverse complement strand
AAAGAGGGGGGAGAGAGAGAGAGGGGAATGGATGGAAACGACGGGAGAGAAGCGGCGTCAGGTGGAGGGGAGGCAGGGAGCTGCGAGGCGCTCGGGTCGAGACCGGGCCATTGTACAAACAATAGAATCTGCAGCATCAGTGACGTATCTGCGTGGGGCTGTCCGCTGCTGTATGTTGTCGCCAAAGTATATCGCAAATTGTACAGGCGCGATTAAAAAAAAAAGTGTCATCGCGCGATTAAGGAGAGAAAGAGAGAGAAAGAGAGTGTGTGTGTGTGTGTGTGTGTGTGTATACATCATCAAATCGAGCGCGATGTGTTATATATCGCGCAGAACGGGGCTATGATCTAGAAAAGCAATGGGAAAGGGGATGCATGTACCAGGCAAAATCGATCTCGTTATTAATTAGACAGGTATGTAGGGCTCGGACAAATATATATGAATTTTGTTCATTTTATTCACGTCTGATCGGCGCAGGCTAGCCGCCGATTTAATACAGGTATATCGGGTGTTTACCTCGATATACCTCTGTATTAATTCGCGGGCGCGGGTAAGAGACGTCGATTTGAATTCGTCGCGCGAGGAAAAGTTCTCCCACATTATTCTTGTTACGCGGTTAAAAATTTAAACGCCACAGAGAGCGAGAGAGGGGCGACGTTCGCGCGCAAATTTCATACGTCGCATCGTAGTGAACGTTGTCGCGTGTGTCTGACAACTCCGGCTACTCCGAGAACGCGGTCTCCACCACTGGCATATCGCGGTATTTGTTTTCAAATTGCACGTCGGGAGAGAGAGCTCCCCTCTCCTTTGCCCGCTACGTTTCGTGGTAAGTCACTTGCGCGTGCGACGCGCGACGAGCGACGACAATCAGAGCGATATACCTCTACTCGCCTCTGCTCTGACGTCGCCGCCGCATGCCGTTCAATGCCGTCGCAAGACCTCACATCCGAACTCGCTTTCCAAGTCAGTAGTCATCCGTCTGCGGTCGCGTCGAGTTTAGCCGATTTTATTCGCGCCACACGTTACTTCGCACGATCGTGATAGAGAGAGAGAGACGCGCGCGTTCATTTGTGCCCGCGACAACGTTTCCCCGATTCGAATCTGATTCAAGTTGCCCGCGTATACTTTTGTGCGCGTCGCGTCACACGCTGCCGCAGACGCTGCCGTGTTTTGTCGAGCGCGGTTGGTAGGACTGTTCGGAAAATTCGGAAAGTGAACAGGTGTTTTTTGAATGGATTAGGGGGAGAGAGAGAGAGAGAGAGGACGAGAGAACGCGGAAGGATTCTCGCCGCGCCGTGGTGGCCGTGGTGGCCGTGGTGAACAATCGCCGGGACTTGGCAGCCGCGCTCCTGGCCGCTCCGGATGATCGATAGCACGGAGGATGCACGCGGGTACGCGGTTATATTCTCGACGCCCGGCCATCAACAATGATATGAGGAGGTAAGTCGAGCCGGACGAAATTTAACCTGGTTGCTGTTTCCGTAACCTCTTGCTCGCGTCGAAAGGTAAATAAACAAGACGTACCTTTCTCGCACATGTCACCACTCGATCCCGCGTTCCCTATCGCATCCCATCGATCGATCCTCTCATAACCCTATTCATTCCCTCCAGCGACTTCAACCACGACGGCCGCCGAGCCAACGGACCTTCCGTTCTTCCCTTTCCTTCGACGACCGCTGAAAAGTGCTTCTTGCTTGTTACACACTTTTCATTTTTGCTCCATTTTCATTTCAATCTAGTCTAGACTCTCTTTGCACGCGAGAGAGCCTACACGCAACCTGCATGCGATAGAACGGTGTCACACGTTTTTCGTTGTGTATTTTGGCAGTGTAGTTTTTACCTAATCCGATGTATCTCAATGTGGATAAGCAAACGTAATGTGAGAGATCAACAACGATAAGTCAAAAGAAAAAAAAAAGATACTTTTTATACTCTACTATTTATATCTTACATGATGTTGCACATATAGTGCATAATAACATTGGATCCAATTTACCGGGTAGGTATTTTTCTTGCTGAATAATGCATTTATATTCTTTTAGTATTTAATCGGACATTCACGTTTGTAGACTTGGATTATGTCATTAGGCAAATTCTATGATTTTTATTACTATGATTATCCTAATTAAGCAAGACGGTATTGTACTTGACAGATACTTTTCTCTTTCGCACTCTGATATAATTATGGCTATCGTTGAATTGCAATACTAAATTATCAACTTTTGCTTCACTGTATTACTTTCTATCGCGTTCAGCATTATGCAATTACACTGTAGATCATAGCATTACTAGGATGAATGGATATAGCAACGAGAACAGATTATAGAAGATTATTAATTTCATGAGATGCTATATACATATATATCATATGAATCAACAATATCACTGTATCATACAATAAAATTCTGATCCATGTTCTTGGAGACAAATTTTTGTTGGTTAAAGTTAAAAATAATTATTGACTCCTGGTTAGAGTTTCACATTATTATGCAGTATAATCCAATGTATAGCAAGTCCATATGACTGAATTTATTTAGAAGGAGACATAAACGATAATGATAGTTTAATTTAAATAGTTAACTTTAATTTGATTCAACTGACTCTTTTACAAATTAGAAAGAGTTGAAGAGTCAATTGAGATTAAAGTTACTCTACGTTGGTAGAAACAGACAAAAAAAGTTTCTTCTTACAGAGAAGTTACATATACACATATACAACATGATGGTTTCCATTAAAATGACAAACTTATAGAAATCAAATGTACGTACAGAGAGCATTTTTATCGAAAGTTTATTTTCAAAGAAGATAGAGAAAGGAAGGGGCTTAAAAAAGAAGTAGTATAATCTATAAGGTAGGTGATTAATAAAATTGCAAATTTGTTTTCTACACTTATGTATATTTGATTCGTAACGTCGATCTCGTGTAATTAATGTAACGTTTGTATAACGAGGTAAAAATTGTGCTATTAATTGTGATGTGTACGTTTTTTCCCAGTGTATAAACATAAACTCTACCTGTATTACCACAATGGATAGAAGCGCTTTTAATTCATGCAGGAAAAATGAGTCCGGCTTGGTTCTCACGGTGTGCGTGTGTGTACGTCTGTATACGTTGTTTCCTCTTTCCTGTGCCAAGACTAGCAATTCTTGATAGCTCGTTTGAAGAAAGATATCTCGAGTTAATTACGTCTCGTCCCCAGTAAAAAGCAAAAATCTTTCTCACGCTAAAGCTTCGAACGAGCGGACATTTGTATGCGGTTCGGTATATTCGCGCTTAATCGCGCGAATGACTAACGGTGACGCTACTGTACGAATACATTATCACGCGTTTCAAGTCACGATATCGTCTACTTCTACATGTAGACTTTTTACTACACATCTTTATAATCTTACGCACTCGCGTGCGCCGCACTTATTGTTGGATGTGTATCACATTATATGTAATGCGCACACACACACACACACACACACACATACACCACGTATACATGTATAAAAGAGACATGATTAATCAAGTGTGCTATTCCGTCTGCATACTAGTTTTAATTTAATGTGCTGCCGCTCTTCGTTCACTCGTTGCAATCTATACGCTACTTTGGCCGAGTTACATTTCTTACACGATTTCGACTAATTTCGCTTGTTTTTCCATACTAATTTTAATTCTCTCTGATTCTATATCCACACGCTATTATTGCACTTCTTCCTGCCCAAGATGATGGTAAATGCATACAGCCAATTGCATTGGCAACTGATTTTTATGTACATACATATACGTATTATATATTATATGTGATAATTATATTATATATAATTTTGTTTGTATTTATGTCGTGTATCACTTAGATAATTTAATTGGCCGTAGGTAAAAGATCGCGGGAAGGCACGCTCGAAAGATGAAGCTATAAATCGATGCCAGCGGCGAGAAATTTGTTATTCCGTTTCGCACGAGAGTCGAATCCGGACTTTTAAATATGCCACACCAATTTGGACTGCCAACGATGGCACATGGTATGCAATCTCCGCCCTCGCCGACCTCGGTCATGTCCGTTTATCCTCGATTCGGCTCCGGCATCTACAGGGCTGATCACCAGGACCAGCGACTTACCCGCGAGGCGATGGAACGTTATCTGCGCGATCGTAGCGATATGGTGATCGTGATCCTACATGCCAAGGTTGCGCAGAAATCGTATGGCAATGAGAAACGTTTCTTCTGTCCGCCACCCTGTATCTATCTCTTCGGTGATGGCTGGAGGATGCGTCAGGAGCAAATGTTGCGCGAAGGCGAGAGTGAGCAGAGCGCTCAACTGTGCGCTTTCATCGGTATTGGGAATTCGGATCAGGACATGCAACAATTGGATTTGAACAACGGCAAACAGTACTGCGCGGCAAAGACCCTTTACATCTCTGATTCGGACAAGCGGAAGCACTTTATGCTCTCTGTCAAAATGTTTTACGGCAGTGGCCACGACATCGGCGTCTTTCACAGCAAGCGTATCAAGGTCATCTCGAAGCCGTCCAAGAAGAAACAGTCCCTGAAGAACGCAGACTTGTGCATCGCCAGTGGCACGAAGGTGGCGCTTTTCAATCGACTGCGATCGCAGACGGTCAGTACGCGCTACCTTCACGTGGAGAATGGCAATTTCCACGCGAGCTCGACGCAATGGGGCGCATTCACCATCCACCTCTTGGACGATAACGAGAGCGAGTCGGAGGAGTTTCAAGTGCGCGACGGTTACGTGCACTACGGCAGCACCGTGAAACTAGTATGCTCCGTCACAGGAATGGCTCTGCCGCGGCTGGTGATCCGCAAGGTAGACAAACAAATGGCTAGTCTGGAGGCGGATGATCCTGTATCGCAGTTACACAAGTGTGCCTTTTACATGAAGGACACAGATCATATGTACTTGTGTCTATCGCAGGAGCGTATAATACAATTTCAGGCTACGCCTTGCCCGAAGGAAGCAAACAAGGAGATGATCAACGACGGCGCTTGCTGGACCATCATCAGCACCGACAAAGCAGAGTACCAATTCTTCGAAGGTATGGGTCCAGTACGGTCACCGGTGACGCCCGTACCACTGGTTCACAGTCTGCATCTCAACGGCGGCGGCGACGTGGCGATGCTAGAATTAACGGGCGACAATTTCACGCCAAATCTGCAAGTCTGGTTCGGCGACGTGGAGGCCGAGACTATGTACAGATGTCAAGAGAGCATGCTTTGCGTCGTGCCGGACATCTCGCTCTTTCGCGGCGAGTGGCTCTGGGTACGTCAGCCGACGCAAGTACCGGTCTCTCTCGTACGCAACGATGGTATCATTTACGCGACCGGTCTCACTTTTACGTATACGCCCGAGCCAGGGCCGCGTCCGCACTGTCCGCCCGCCGACGAGATTATGCGAGCGCCACGTGCCATGCACAATCAAGCCAGTATACCACCTGCCGCAATGCCCGCCGACGTGCCCTGGAACACTCACGGTCAACCGCCACAGTCGGGTCTCTGATGTCTTCTAGATAATCGTCACAACGCGAACCAAAGTTTACGATATACTACTTGTAATGATACGGACGGTGTAACGCCAGCCGTCGTGTCTCACAACGATGACAACGATAACGATGACGATAACGAAAACGACGAAGACGGCGACGACACAAGTGAGAGCGGCGATGGTGATTGCTCGTATCTGACGAAAGATTTGTTTCTCGAAATCAATGGTGATGCGGCGCGATACGGTGCAAATTCGGACAATACGGAAACGTAGCGTATCGCTCAGTGCATCCGACGTGATGCGACGACGACGTGGCGCATCGAATTTTGCGCGCTAAAGATCGTGGAACTTGCAAGTTGTTGAGATACAGATTTACAGAGATAATAATTTATCATAGCAATCCTGTAGGTTTAACTATTAAGCGCGGCTTACGCTAGTGTGTATAGACTGAGTTGCGATGACGGACGATAAAATTTTCGGCAAGTGAAACGTTTCCCTTGTAATTTCATTCTCGTTTCATCTAACACTTCAAGAAAGATACAAAACTATTAAACGGTCTATACATCCGCATATCGATCACCGAACGATGGTTGTGCTTTTAACATTATATTTGTTACGAAAGAAGCTGTTGCCACGCTTGGAATTCGGTATAACGGATCTCGAAGTTATAACTTTTGCGTTTGGCTACATTGTTACCGATCGTATCGTAAATTCTAATTTTTTTAAATACGTCAGTTTTATCCGTTTTTTCATCTTATCGACAGAATATCATTTTATAAAAAAAAAAAAAGGGAAAAACACGGATTTATACGAGAGTGATCGAGAACCGAAATCCGAGCGTTGCTTTGCGAGAATGGTCTATTCTGTACAAAGTTAGATAGGAACAAGGTACGTGATGTATTTTTGAACCCGCGCACGACGGCCTCGATATTTGGTACATTTGTAAATTCATATACGCGCTATATCAATAATGTTTTTTTCATTATTTATTAGGAGATGCATGATAAATGCATGTAGGATGTTTACGACAAATCGTCGGATTTCTAATCCGACCGAACAGTAGTACTCAATTGATGCATTAAAAAAAATTTCTTGGTCTAATTCTGTCTCAGAAATAATCGGATTAGATCGTCGAACGGATCGTGAGAAGTGGATCGCAATTGTGAATTTTATATGAATGAATTAATATAAATTAATAATAATAATATTAATAATTAAAATAAAAAATAATATTAAAATTTGTATTATATTATCTTAATATTTATATTATATAATTATATACATATATCATATTAGAATGTTATCTTTCTTTTTTTTTTTTATTAAATAACTTTTGAGACAGCCAGAATCCGATTAGGCTAGAAAATTTTTTGAAATCAATTGTGTATTACTATTCAATTTGGATTAAAAATCGATGTGTCATAAATATCCTTACTTTCATTGAGGGAAAATATGCGTGATGAATCGGCGCTGATTGTGAAAACGATCAGAGATTGATAGAGTCAGTAGATGTGTTCGTGTGTATGTGTGCGCGCGCGCGGGTGTATGTAATTGTATGTATATAGTATCTCAATGTACGTACAGCACTTATTGTGATTACAATTATGTGGATCCCGGTGTAACAATTGCGTTAAATGTCTTTGAGATGCTCGCGTAAGACTAATTTTTGATTATCCAACTTTCATAAATAAAATAAAATGTAGACAAAACAAAACAAATTCCTCTAGCATTAGATACGTGACGTTGCACATATTTTTACGTATTTTTCTTTATTAAAAATGTGGATTTTGGAAATTATGATCGTTCGAACGAATGGATGGATCTTTAAATTACATCGTGCGGAAAGGGTGCGTTCGGGGCGCGTGCTATTAGAGCTACTTGTTTCACGTCTAATGAACGATAAAGTTAGAATGACACAATAGCGATGACAGCGTGTTCCTCAGGTGTTTACACCCGCATACTTGTATTTATAATACTTGAGATGTTTTTTTTTTTTAGATCGAGCATTTTCTGTACCATAATTTGGAGCGTTTTTTAAGGATTTCTTGTGAAAAAAAAATGTTTTAAAGATTACATTTATGTGCTTTATTGTAGTTATATCGATAAGTACAATGAAGGCGCATATAAAGTTTTATGCTCCTATACATTTAGAATAAACAGAAAGTTTATATTACATAATGTCTATTAATCAGTTCTTATTTAATCCCCGATTCCAAAACTACTGTTGGAAGTTCTTTGCGAGCAACATATACAGATGCATTATCGATGTGTACTATCGATAATCATGTGATTCTTTTTTTACTCATAGATCCTTTGAATTTGGAATTAATTTAATTTTGTTTGAAATTTAATACTTTTGAAAGTGGACAAATTTAACACTTCTCATTTAATAAATATTGAAAAATCTTAGTAAATATGTATGCAAGTGTTTAAAAAAAAATTCCTTCCAAACAAACGCTTTCAATCATTAATGTGTGTGAGCGCGCGCACATATACGTACATACTTGGATCCTCTACCTTCTTTTCTTTTACAAAAGATAATCGAAACACTGTCATCTTCGAGAGGAAGTGAGATAGTATCACCTTGGGAATGTCTTCCCGAAGAGATCTTGGAGTTGGAAAGGGGGAACGCTGGTATATATACATTCCATGGGAATTTACCCACGATTAACGCTCGTACTTTGCGCTTGGAAAGTATGGGGTCGTCTTTATTCACAATTATAAAAACGAATTAATAGTAATTACACTCTTGCGCGAGGTGTTCATTTCGAAATTATACTCCGTAGAGGTAGCAAGGCAAATTTGGAGAAATTTTTTGTTCTACGCGGATACATCGCATTATTTTGCACCGTATCTTTGTGAGAATTCGTGATTTCTCAAAATTTGACTTATACCACATGTGTTTAATAATAAACTTGGCTGGACGGAAAATATCTAATTTTAAGTATTCGCCATCGACAGTAGATTCGCAAAACTATTGTAAATGCGTGTTTCTTAAATACGAATATTAAGCATAGCCGTTATTATGCCCGTATCACGCACGTACGTAGAGTGCGTGGATAATTGCTTGAAAATATTAATACGAATTCCAATTACAAAATCTACCAATGATATTTACGGTACAATAGAGGGAATAATATTTTATACAAAGCGATGAAAAAGTCCTAATCATAAGTAAATCATGTACAAATTTATCAGCTATAACTTGTGTACATATATAAATTGTTATTTCTCTTGCATAGATTATTATGAATTATAAATTAACAGGTAGATATGGAAATAATCGAGTTTACTACATCTATATTTTATATATGTATAAATTGTAGCATCAAAATATGATTCTAAAGTTATCTCCACAAACATTTTACGTCGTATACAATATAAAATAAATGAACGATGTGATGGACAAATGTATGAAGTACATAAAATGTGAATTTAAATTATGTTTCATCAATGACTGCGTTTAGCAGAGAAAGCAGCTTTGCAACTGTTGCAAAGTTGCTTTTTCTGCTGAACGCAGCCCTTCAGGTGGAAATAAATTTATGGAATGATGAGACGATATTGTAAGCAAAATTATCGTCAGTATAATGTATCGTAATTAACAAATTTACTTAAATTAATACACAATCTTGTGCTCGTAAACAGTCAAATTGAGAAATTTGTGTGCAATTTTAACGTCCGCACCTTGTGAGATGCGCATTCAGTGAGGCTCGCGCCATGGAATGTTTATTTAAATTGTACATACGTTACTTTTGTTGCTATTTGATTCGTATCGTTCGTTGCTTATTCATGTTCGTAAGCATTAACGAAATGTAAGAAGTCAAGAGATCGTCCATTTTGTAACCCAATGAAGTTTCGCATAAGAGCTTCGACCCGCGCACAAGGTTCCCTATCGTCATATGGAAGTAGGTATTGCCAGATGACCAATTGGAGATTCTTGTAAAGGGATGAGTGATGAGTATGTCCTGTATATATAAATAAATTATATGTCTGCAGATTATTGATAACGTTCAATATCCATAACTTGATAAAACATAGTTGAAACCAAGAAATAATATTTATAACTCTACATATATTAGCATTTCTCATTGAAAGAAAATAATGTGTTTTGATTACCTTTGATTGAGGATGTATGAGGCTCACGCCGTGTTTGTTGATGGCAATTAATAACAATTCAGGATAATTTGGTTCCGTGCTCTGTTTTACTTCGAAGAACGCGGAACCGAACGTCGGCCATCGATATACGATTTTCAGAAATGTAATTTTCGCGTCTTCTGGACTCATGCCTAGAAGATTTTAAATATCTCGATAAAAATCTCAATGTTTTTTTTATACAAACCTTCGTCATTTACGCTTTTGACTTACCGGCATCTTGATTATAGGCAGCGATTATCGATCTCTTCCAATCGTTAGCACTCTGTATCTTGATCAGATCACCCGGTATCAGTTCTCTTAGCATTTGTCTGAAATTGAAAGAGAGTTTATTTGTAACATCTATCCTTTGTAAAACTGTCAATTAAATATTGATGTCGGGAAATACTTACGGAATTGCTTGTAATTCTTGTTTACTCTCTCCGAATCGTACTCTATATACCAAGGCCGCTAGTCTTGATGCTTCTTCTTTTGTACATTTGTGGTAGCCTATACATTTGCGGGCAATGATATAATACGATGCACTATTTATTATTACGTAAAACGCGTGTATTATAAAAGTTAAACAATCTCATGATCATTACTTACCTCTCAGTAATTTGGGAAGTTCTTGATGAAAATGGAAAATCAAATCGGCGTTTCTATCTTTACCGGGAACTGTATTTGTCCAAAGCTTCTTCATGAAGAAGACTTGATATGTAAACTGTGGTGACACTCCTGGATAATATACAATATACATAACACTAATATAAAAATGTTTAACGTAAATTAAAATGTATACGTGCAAACATATGAGTATCATATATAAATAGAAATTTTAACAATTAAAGCTTCTATCTCCTCGTTGCAATTGCAGTATTACTACGTTTGAATTGTGACGTGTCAAGAGCGAGAGGCTGCCAAGTGATTTCGATCTTTTATAAATTTGAAATGTGGTTTCGCGAATGATCGTACGACTTCGAATGATTTCATGTTTAACTATTATATATAACTTGAATTTGAATTCTTAAAAATTTTATGTTGAAAAGACTTTAACGGAGTTCTGAGCTTAACTTGATTTCAGTGGTGAATGCTTTCGTAACTGATGATTTCGTGAGTAACCTCTCGGTCAATTCGAAGAGTAAAATTACTTAATTTTTTTTATTGTGTGTGTGTGTGTGTGTGTGTGTCTGTGTGTAAAAATGAATTATTTTATACCGCTGTGTGCACGTTCAACGATACAGACTATATAAAAATATCGAGATATATTAAGTTAGCACCCCAACTATAGTACTCAGGAGTTCTGATTACAGTTTCCACTTCCTTTTGACGAGACGAAGAGTTCCCTATAGTTAATAACAAAAGAGTTCCGCTCAATAAACATTTTTTTTATATTTTTTTAAAATGGGGTGCTAACTTTTTATCGAATTTCGAGGTGGAATAGTTCTGAGCGGCTTAATAGCTTCAATTTGCGATTGCCTAGAGTTCCTGATATGTAAAAAAAATTTTCGAATAAAAAAAAAATTAAAAATTTTTGAAAAATTAATTTTTAGATACAATAGTTCTGATGATAATTCCTGCTTCTTTTTGACGATACGAAGAGTTCTCTATGATTTTTAATGACATATGCGCTTAATAATCATTTTTTAATAATTTTTTAAAAATGGGGTACTAACTTTTTAACGAAATTCAAGGTCGCATAGTTCTGATCAGCTTAACAGAACTATTTTGTGAATACCTAGAGTTCTTGATACATAAAAAACATTTTTGAAGAATAATAAAGTTAAAAAAAATAGTAGAAATCTTTGAAAATTTTTTTGAGAGTACCGAGTAGTTCTGAGTTGCGTTTCTTATAGTACTCGACGAGTTCTATCGAAAACTGTAAGGTGGAAAAGCGATTGGATCAACGGTTTGCAAGATACAGCGACATTTGTCAGAAGATCTTTTTCAACAATTTTTAAAGTGAGTATATCTCGGAAACCGTTACTCCAATCGCTTTGAGCCCTGATACTTTTCGAC
>NW_017279009.1:1237142-1295326 GCF_001594065.2 Cyphomyrmex costatus | reverse complement strand
CCTCATTTTTAAAAAATTATTAAAAAATGATTATTAAGCGCATATGTCATTAAAAATCATAGAGAACTCTTCGTATCGTCAAAAAGAAGCAGGAATTATCATCAGAACTATTGTATCTAAAAATTAATTTTTCAAAAATTTTTAATTTTTTTTTTATTCGAAAATTTTTTTACATATCAGGAACTCTAGGCAATCGCAAATTGAAGCTATTAAGCAGCTCAGAACTATTCCACCTCGAAATTCGATAAAAAGTTAGCACCCCATTTTAAAAAAATATAAAAAAAATGTTTATTGAGCGGAACTCTTTTGTTATTAACTGTAAGGAACTCTTCGTCTCGTCAAAAGGAAGTGGGAACTCTAATTAGAACTCCTGAGTACTATAGTTGGGGTGCTAACTTAACATACCCAAAATATCGAAATTTGCAGTTTTTGATTCTTCAACCTTAATAAACCCACATATAAGTCTGCATGCGCACATTCAATAATCCACGAATAAAAATAAACGTTTTGATATATTTTTCAATATAGTATTATAAGTATAGTAAAAAGAAATAAAGTTTATATGATTTGTTGCTGCTTTCGATACAGCTATAGTATACAACTCGATACAGTTGCAACAAGGAAACGAAAATATTAAAAGTTGCAAAGATATGTACCGTCTCGTGATGGCCTAGCTTTTCTGATCCAATCAGTCAAATGTCGTACAAAATCGAAGAAAAAGTCACCTTCCGGAACGGAAATAACTTTGTCGGCAATCTTGACGAATAGACTAAAGCCCTCGGCAGATCGCAGATTGAGTCTTTGCGCGATATTCTGGCAGAAGTCTTTCGCTCTGGTAGACGAGTCGACTTCGAATGCCTATAATCCGAAATTACAATAGTTACAATTGAAAAAGGAAATAATTATTTTTTTTAGGATTGCCTATACATAGAGGAAATGAGATACGCACCTCGTCCGTGTCGTCTGGGAAATAGACCTTGTGAAATATTTGCGTAGTTTTGTGCTGGATAGCTTCCACTTCCACTTGATGTGGCGGATACTTTCGTTGACCATTACGCAAAGTTTTCTGCAACCTTTGTAAAGAGTCTTGAGATATAGGATGGCGTCTCGTACGTAGAAACAGAGTTAATTCCTGCAATGTAAAATAGTATTATAGTACACGTATATACTCATAAATATTCTTTGAAGAAACACGTTACTGATAATATTCTACAAAATAATTATTAGCGAAGAGAGAAAGAAAGAGAGAGAGAGAGAGAGTGAGAGATATGAATCTATCTGTTGTACAATATACCTTCAAGAGACTCTGACTACAAGTAAACAGCCCAGTACCGAGCCACATTAGCTCCCATCCTCGCTCTTCGCTTAATCTGTTGCGGTTATCAGTAAGCTGCTTCATGATCTGACAATAAATTTCATCTCGTAAAATCTCATTTTTTAATGGGCCGTCAAAGATTAGATCAGTGTATTCGTTGCCAATGCGCGGTCGTTTCGTTGGTAAGTCACCCATATACTTAAGAATAGCATTGAAGGCGAAACATGCTTCTTCAGCTAGCTCTTCCTTCGATACGAGTTTCTTCAATAGAGGTTGCTTTATTGGCTCTCTAGAATGATGCCACAATTCGTCCGTGTGGCCACGTCGCGCGGACGTTAAAGTCAATGTTTTGGACATTGTTCTCTTTGGTGGTGTTCTAGACAATCAGAAGAATATTATCACGCTTTTTATATTTTAGAAAATCTAATACTATACATGTTTTTCCACTCACCGGAAATGATCGATTGCGTATTCTAGAAGAGTATGAGGTTTATCACGAGAGTCCACACCGTTCATTTGCTGCGGATAGAGTCTACGACTATTCTCTGTACCTTCCATACTGAATAAGGCCTAAAAATTACGATTATCGATGAATAGTTTAGAAAGAAAAGATGTCGACATTTCCAACACCAATAAAACTAATCCATACGTTGACATACCAATATATCATTCGGTGGTTTCGTTAAGGAAGGTAAAACGTAAACCGTTTCAGCCGGGAAATCGCCCTTTTCACCAGTCCTTTCACAGGTGCCGACGTACCAGCCTGAGTTGAGCACAGTCTCGCCGGTGCTTTCATCTTCGAGGATGATGAGATCACCTTTTTGAAAATTCAAGAACGACGAGCCCTCACCCGGTGCCTTGTAATCTTGCAGGGCTATAACGAACTTGCTGCGTTTCTTCAATCCTTCCAAAAAGTATACCACCAGATCACGGATGTCTTCCGCGTTCGGGCTTTGAAATGTGAATTCTTCTCCCCGTACCGTCGATAAACTGAATGTTTGTGTAAACATTTTGTTTGTTCTGCAAAAATAATGCAAAGTTGAAAGTTTCGAATGTAATAAACTCGAATATAGGATATTTACGTAACATTACAAAACTCGAGTTTTCTACATATGTATTAAACAATAAGAATTATTGGACTGTGATCATGTGAATACACAATCAATAGGAAATATAACTCATAGCGGTCGAAGCCTTGGGTGCTTAAATAATTCGATATGAATTTATATACTACAAATTCTGTCTTTAAATTTAAATAATTAATGATAATTACATTAGTGATCCACGAAACATAGCGAAGTATGCTATATTATACCATAGTTTGCTTTCTATCTTAGATTGTATTATGCTACAACTCATGTACATACAATATGTATACATTTCTTTTAAACTTTTCTCTTACGTACTTTTGACTAGATACGGTTGTAATCTCGGGGAAGGATAACTCTAGGAGCACTTGTTCCTGATCATCGACAACGTACACCCCGGTCCAATTGACGGCTATGATAACATCGTTCTTCGGTAAGTTCGGGCCGGAATTTCTGTAAGCTTCGTAAAAACGAGAAAACAGCAGGGGCCATTTGAACTTTGCATATCCAACTATGTCTTCTTTAACACGTAGTGCCGGTACTTTTTCTTTCAAATAGTAACTCTGAAATCAAGTTAAAACCAAGAGTAAGAGTGAGGATTTAGGGGCAACGTGTGTATGTGTGCGCGCTTTTAATAAAAAATAACTTGAAATTATTTTAAGTTAAAATTTCTTTTTTAAGATAAAAGAAAAGAAACATTTCGACATTGCTGCTTATCTCCTTGTTTTTAGATAATCTATGCATATCATCCCCCGCTTTGATCATTCAAACTTCGTAATCTTTATAATACTGTTTGTTTTATCTCATAAAAATAAGTAATTACTCACTTTTTTATATGCCTGCAAGACAAGGTGACCCCATCGATCAATTGCTTTGTCGATCCCTGTCAGACAATAGTCCGGTATGTAATTTGGCAGAAGGGTATATAGTCTGTCGACGTTCATATCAGTATGATACTCTATATAATATTGCTGCGCCGCGATCATCGCTAGGTCCTCCTCCTTATCGCAGCGATATTCGCCGAATTTGACGCCGCGTACTACTTGTTGATAGATTAAATTCGTGGCTACTTGATCTTCAGTCGGTTCGTGCCAGGGCGCGAAAATCTCTTTCCTGAAAAACAATCTCCACGGCGCGTTTCGTTCCTGCGCGCCCTGTTCCTTGGCGTACTGTTCGCATTGCGAGATTGCGTCCATCACGTGATCGCCACCGCTGCCTAATGACGAGACTTTATCGAATAGGGCGATGTACAGAGAAAAGCCGAATTGGTCTCTTAGCGAGATCTTATCCGATAATTGATTACACAGTTCTCGAGCGGTAGTGGCGGAATCGGCTAGCAAGGTCTTTGTGTTGCCGTCCATAAAGGTGATCGGCAACATGATTGGTTTTTTTGACTTGGTGGCTTGAAGTTCAAGCCAACTCGGAGGTTGATTACGAGTGCCGTTATTGAAAGTTCTCTTGAGTCTGTCCTCACAATACGGCGCGTAACCAGGCGGTCCCTCTCTAATGAAGGCTCGCAGGTAGTTGACAAACTTCTCAGAGGGTGCGAAACAGCCGACGCAGAGGGATAACAGGATCCAACCGCGGGCGTGCGACGATTTCGATGGATTGTTTGTCAGTTGTTTGCAAATTTGGCAATAGATCTCATCTCGTAATTCGGCGCGTAGTATACCATGGCCGATGATGAAGTGCAGCTTCTCAAGGTTTGACGTAGGTCTGGCTTCTAACCAGGATTGATAGCTGTCGGCGGTGTACTCGTCCTCTTGCAGCCTTCTGCGCACATCCTCGCCCAACTTGTTCTTTCGCTTCAGGGTTAACGACACCAATTTGTGCCTGATTGAACGAGGCTTCTGCTTGAGGAACGTTTCCTGGAAAGGATATAAATTTTGCTGTAGCCATCTTCCAGCCGATATAGTTTAAAACTTTTGTGTGTGTGTATGTGTGCGCGCGCATATGTGTAAGTATAATATTAATTACGAAAAAAGACTTGCACGTACAGGATCCATGCCCATCATCTGAGCCTCCTGAAATTCTTTACTCCTTATAAAATTCCGTCCGAGTGTTGCCGTTACTTTCGACATTACTGAAGTCGTGTCCCTGTCCATTGTATGGAATCGCGGCTCTGGTAAATCGCCTGTAAATCGAAGTATAGTTATCCACAGAGCTTGTGCAGCCAATTGATCGCCTTGAGTGTGTAACGGCAATAGTGGATGCTTAAGTGGCTTTCTAGAGTATTGGTGCGTGATGTTGCCCTGGAAATATGTGGCTGCAAATTTCTGAAACTTAAATTCAGACAGATCCTCCTCATCCTCCGATGCCATCTGAATTGGGCTAATTATCTCCTGATGTTGATCGGCTTTCGGTGCTGGAAGATCCTATTGGAGAAAAAGAGATCAATGTTTTCTTGATGTGAAAAAAAAAACAAGATTTTTTAAATATTCAGTACTTTTAAATTAAGTAATTGCGTTATTTTTTAATTCTATTTCTAGTCCTTCACAATCGATTGTATTTTGTAATCAACTATCAACGAATTTATCAATAGGATCAAGTTATTTTATTACGACTTACGTTAAACACAGACGTTTCTCTCGCCGGTGTTGGAGCCTCGCTACTAGAGTCTGGCAAGAAATCGAACATTGCTTCGACCAATTTGCTATCATCGACCGGCTCATCTTGTTTTTTGGCCGCGTCGTTGATTAAATTTTTTTTAATTTCCATTCGTCGCCTATCTTCCAGCTCCATCTCGATTTCCTTCCTTTCCAATTCTTGCATGCGCTCCTGAAATTTATGCATGTCACATTGCAGAATTTACAACTTATTGTTACAGGAATTGTAATCGTGACTTGCTAAAAAGAACTCAGTTGAGAGTATAGTTCTCGGGCAATTAGTGTTTTCGCATAAATATATGATTTCGCTAATTCGCATATGATATTTTTTTGTTATATTTAGCGAGTAAGCCAGTCATAATCTGTGCGTAAGTGATGATAGTAGAAAATCATTACTGAGAAGAAGAGAATAAGGAGAAGTCCGATTTAATATCAAAGAGCCTTCTCAGCGTCCGCAACTTATTAGCTTTCCGTAAACTTCTGTTTCCTTTAGTGGCTTTAGCGGTTAAAATAACGAATGTAACATTCCTTAGTATTGATATTTATCATACTTACTCTGTAGTTTTGTTCCGCGATCTCCTTGGCTCGCTTGTTGCCTTGATCCTTCAATTCGCGCTCTTCCTTCTTCCGCAATCGTAGCGCCTCCACGTGCAAACGATATTCGTATTTGATCTTCTTATATCGTCTCTGTGCGATCAGCCTTCTCACGTGCGCCTGTATCTTCACTATGGCCCACAGCTTCTTCCGATACATCCTGCGTACGAGGTGGCCTCGAGCTCGCGCCTGAAGCGCGACGATATGACCGCGCAGATGTCTAAATCTGTGCGACAACACGCGTGATCTGATGAGCGCTTGCAATCGCATGTAACCGATTCGCATGCGCTTGTATCGTTGACGTTGCGCATAGCCCCGCCAATATTTCTGCACAATCATCGCCGCCGCTCTCATCCTGAGGAATCTTCTTCTGTAAACCCAGCCGCGGATGTTACGTTGCAGTATCAGGATCTTGCGCGTCAACACGCGGTCACGTTCCTGCTCGAGGAACAAATCGTGCGCATCCTTGAGAAAGACCTTGGTGTGACCAAGCTGGTAATCCGACCGACCCAACACCACGTGGCAGATTTTCGATGTCGCCGCACGGCAGTCCACCTAAAGTTAACAACATAGATTTTTAATCGAATAAAAATTTTAAAAAATTGTCAACAACACATCTGGTAACTGAAGTAGTAACCAGCAACGATTAATATTGTAAATTAAAGTTGATATTTATTCAATGGATTATCCACCTTGTGCGCGGGTGGAATGCCCGAGATGAGAAATCGATATCTTTCCACGAACTCGTGGAAGGAGTGGCGAATAGGATAGCCAGCTCGGCGAATCCTGATGGTTTCCATCATACCTGAATATCTCAATTGTCGACAGCAGAGACCACGATCGAACATCTGCAATCAAGTATTGTATTTGCAAGATCATTATGAACAAAATTAAGTAAATCGCTTGATTGAACAATCCGATTGAACTCCGCGGTGCGCCGGGAATGCTTACCATTGGTTTTTTATATTCATTCGGTTTTATGCATCTTATGAAGAAGGGTTGACAACTGCATAGAGTTTTCATAAGCGAATCCAATGATTTCTTAAATTGTGTCGATAACGTGGGCGCTCTCTTCCTAGTTTCCGATCCCATGCCAATGTCTTCAACGAAGCAAGCTTGGAGAAATTTATTTGATGATATGTGAATAAGTTGCAGCAAGTCTGCGCTGAATGTGTCTCTGTTTTTCTCTAGGAAACTCCTCGTGTCATAGAAGACGACGCCCGCAAAGTGATTTAAACCAAAGGATGTATTAATATCCGATTTGGGTTTCAAATAATTCCTATGACTGCCATGAGTTTTGTGAATTTTCGCCAACATGGTTTGATCCGTACCCTAGAAATTGACAAAGCACATTAAAAGCCACAGCAAATAGTCAATTAGATTAGAATGATGCCACTTTTATAACTATCTTAATGTTCTTGATGTACGTGCGTGTGAATTCTTTAATTATTTTTAATGTAGATTAAAGAAAAAAGTCACTTTGGATATCCTTCCTAAATTAGCACTCGTACTTTTGGAAATTTCGATTCCTCATCGATAAGCGCCATAATGTTGAGCTGCTTGATAGCTATCAAATCTAAAGCGTCTTGGTTATCGACGAACTCTATATGCTGCCAATTGATGCCTTCGTGATTGTACTCCTCTTGTTCCAACTTAAATATATGCTGAACGAAAAATTGCTGGAGATTTTCATTGGCATAATTGATGCAAAATTGCTCGAAACTGTTGTGGTTGAAGTTCTCGAAACCGAAGATATCCAATACGCCTATAGCACTGCGGGAATTGTTCTTCGGCCTGTATATGGCCTCGTTAATTTTCTTTACAATGTGTACGAACAATCGACCGTATATACCCTTCACAAACGCGTCTCTAATATCGACCGATTGATCTCTCGACAACGTGGAAACCTATTGAAAGACACAACATTTACTTTCAATACGATAGTATTTTTAATATAGCGAACGATATAACTTTCATGTATACAGAAAAATACTCACTACTGTCTCACCGTGCGCGAATATAGTTCTGCGAGTGAGCGCATCTATCAAAGACTGTACCGGTACTCCCAATAAATACGCCACTCTTTGCACATTCGTTTGCTCTGGAATCTCCGTAGCGTCTAAATTATCTGCAAGTCGAATATACACGAATAAATCTCATAGAATTGAAATTCAAACCATCCAATTCCAACTCGTGAGAGATTAGCGCGACGAAGTTAACGTTTAAATTCTTTATAGATCTTATATCGAAATTTCATACCTACGACGGTGGCTCTATACTTTATATTGCCCATGTGTAATAAGGCCGCGAGCAATTTAAGCACCTCCCAGATTTCCATGTCGGAGAACAGCAAAACCTTCATAGCTGATCTTATATCGGCGAATTCGGCCGCGTCGTCGCGTCCTTCGCAAGTAATGCCGCCACCCTAAAGGCAAAGATAATGTTATTACTAGCCAACAGTATCGCTATTAGTGCCAATTCGCGCCAACTTACCCCTATGAGATATTTGTACGTGGACGCATCTTCCAATTCGAGCTTCTGTCTCTCATCTTTGGAAAGACCAGCTAGCATACAATAAAAAATATGATAATTCCTTTCGTCCAAGCTTTGAGATACGATCCGTGACTTTTCCAAAAGGTATTGTTCTATCTTTGCTCCTTCTATCACGCCTTGTTCATTGAAATGAATATCGATGTACTTGCCGAATCGGGAGGAGTTGTCGTTTCTCACGGTTTTTGCATTACCAAAAGCTAGAACGTTAGAAAAGAAATGTCGTTCGATTAACTCTTTGTTTATTCAGGTGTGTTTGTGTTTTATTTTTGTCACGAAAATTACCTTCGAGTATCGGATTCGCTTCCAAGATCTGTTGTTCGATCCACGAATGTTTTCCGCTGATTGCTGCTAGATATTGCAGAATTAATTTCGTACTTTCTGTTTTTCCCGCCCCGCTCTCGCCACTAAAATAACGATGAATTTCTGTTAACACCAATTCTAACGATTAAAGCAAGAGATTCATCGGAGTGGTTTGTTATACACACACACATACACACATATATACGCGCATAGTTTTTAAAGATAATTATTTCTTCTAAATGATATTACAAAACATTATCGATCATTCGGTGCGTTATTAATCGTTTCTAAGAAGACGTCTCTCGATACCTAATTACTATGCACTGATCCTGGCCATATCGGTTCATATGCGCATAGCTATTATCGCCGATGGCAAATATATGCGGTGGCAGCTCTCCGATTTTACGATCCTTGTAGAGTTTAATTTGTTCCGCGGTATAAATAGGCAATATCTGGTACGGGTTTACGGCAACCAGGATGGAGCCCGTATACGTCTGTAAAATTATATCGTTACGATCATGGATCGTCGTGGGATCGGTTTTCTGCATGAACCTGCATTTTGCTTAACCAATCACATTTCGTCATCGTGTGCCGAGGAACTTACGTAAATGAGATTCTCGTTGTAGCGTATCAATAGATTTCGCAGAATACCCGCTTCATGGAGGTCTCCTAAACTGATCATATCTTCTACTCCTTGCACCGAAGTGGCATGCATGGCCTTTATTCGTCTCTCCGGCGTTAGCCATTGTTCCTGCGGATCAATTATTCGCTCATCAATCGATTAATGATGTATGTATTATAATACTTATAGGCTGCCTTTTAAAGAAAATGCGAATAATAGGGCGCGTGATGGTACAAACGGTATATTATATTTCTCAAAACGCTCAAAACTGAGACTTGTCAGTATCATCGTCTTGGATAATTTTTTAATGATGTGTATTCATATATAATTACCTTGTTGTCGTCGTCCTTTACTTGAATACGTCTGCCTTCTGCCGAGATGACTCGCGCTCCAATCGCGACATCAAATTCCCTTCCTGAGATTGGTTCGATCCATATATAATCTCCCTGTGTAAAATAAACAAGCACATGTTTGTTATTTTGTTCTAAATAGAAAAGACTGTAGTGTGTCTCTATATGTATATCATCTGTCTACGTTAATGCTGCATACGCGAAGGCGATTTAGGGCGAGCTAAATATGTACAGGTAATTGCTCAAGATATAGTAGCGAATGTGTAATACGTGTTCGAGTATCTTTAGTGATAACTTTAATTAATGAATATCGTAAACTTGTATATAACACGCGACGCGAGGATTTCACAGTCGCGAGTTTTGTATGGAATTTGTGTTAACGCAAGCATCAGATCTAAATTGAGTTATATGGTATACCGTTGTATAATAACTGTACGCTTTGCCATTCGGCGTGGCGCGCGGCATGCGGCTCGATGCAAGGCGAGGTGCCTCGTGTCGTAACAATTTCCCAATTGTTGTTCGACACTCGACAGTCGATATGTAAATATTAGTAGTTACATATACATATAATACAATGTTCGTTCACGTGGCACGTGTCATTATACGTGTCACACTGTATCGCACCTATACGGTCACACGTGTACGATTTGCTTCAGTAGGTCGGTCCGACATTACGTCTCTCTTCTTTCTCTCTCTCTCTTTCTCTCTCTCTCCGTCCTCTCTTTCTTATGCCGCTATTTGCATGTATAATTAGATTTAAGAAAAACACGTGGCTTGTACTCATTCGTAAAGTTTATATTGAATTTTGTGTAACGTCATCAGAGATTATCTTATACTAGAGCTCGTTCTATAGAAATAAAGTACTTTGAAAAATCGTGTTACAAATTTAAGGATTCTAGCGTATGCTAATGTATTGCAGACGCGTTCGAGGATTCAACGAGCGAAAGTAAAATTGCTAGTCGAAGCAAAAGATGGATCGAGGAGCAGCTCTCATTTCGCGGCGAGACGAGGCGAGGCGAGGCGAGGCAAGGCGGAGCGAGGAACGGATGGAGCTCTTCCGATGTTCCGGTGAAGTGAACAATCGGGACGTAAATCAGATGCGATTGTTGATGTGTACGGCATATCGTACACGCGCGCGAGCACGCGATACAAACGGTTGCAGCACGCGAAACTGCGCGCGCGAAGCATCTTGTGGGAGTTTCAAGTCGGAGCGTTTACCTGCCTGCCACCTTGTCTAATTCGATCGTGGAAACCCCGTCCACGTCTGTTGTTCGTCCGTAATTGACGAGTGAGACGAGTAAACCAACTTTCATCATTGGGGACGAATCAGCAGAATTCAACCTTGACATTTTCCAAAAAGTCATTTACCGTTAGACGGCTATTTTATTATTATACGATATCAGTTTGGAATTTGTCATCGACAGAGAGCATTTGAGGTGAAATTCTGTAAGGACATATTAGTCATCCCGGTCGACACCAACTAAATGTATCACAATGTCAATGTTGTTGTTATTATTGTAGAATTTCGCACTCAGCAATTCTAAATGTGATACAGCATATGGTGTTATATAACATTAACATTGCAGTTACATTATTGAGTGCGAAATTATCGACATCATTTTTTAGTTGTTGTGTCGATCCCGGATGTATCGGGTACGTTTCCTTGATCGTCAAACGTATAGATTTCCAACATGAATTGCCGAGGGTAAACGTGACGCTGCTGCATCTGGTAATCGTCGCCTTTCACTCGCCTTAGCGAAAAATGTACGCGACGCTTCTCGTCTCTCGCTTACCACTACTTGTATACGTATAACGTAGATAGATAGATTTATATACCGATTGACGTCTACCGGCGCGGTGCGTCGCGACGTCGAGAAAGCCAACGAACCGAGTCCTCTTGATTTCTACAAGTAAATCTCGCGACGCTCTCTGTCCCGTTTTCCTTTTCTCCAAAAATGTTTTCCTTCTCAATTCGCAGTAACTGTTAACGTCAGCACATCGCCGAGTTTATACGTCCGCGTTATACGATATACTACACCATATTATGTTACGATCGAGTTACAAAGTGATGTAAATATGACATGTTGGATTACGCTTACTCCCGTCACTTCGTCTCGATCGCCATTGATGATGTAAATATTTTATTCTCGCGGTTTCATCGTCGCGGCTGATCTCTTCTCGAGGTCTTATCCTTTCGATCGCGATCGAAACGCGCTTCGCTTCGACGCTCGCTTTATTATTTATATGTTGCGCTTTATTTCAGTTATTTCCATATCTAAATATTCTCCAATTACTTCGTTCGAAAGGCTATTGACAGCATAACGATGTTGTATTGGAATGCGAAAACATAAATGATAGAACAAAAGTTGCGCGAATAAAGAATTGTACACGTAGGTATATCGTCGGGTCGCATCATCGCATCAGAGTGACTAGTACGATTTACAATTAGCGGTATATCCACATCATCATTGTTTACAAGGCGAGAGAACACGACGATTCCTGTTCGGTTATTTTCACTCGTCACAGATTCCTACTGACCGTGTTCGAGGAGAACGACGAGGAAAGCGGTAAATGTAATGCAGGATTAAGCCGCGCGAGAGATCTACCGTACGCACAGCTTTATCGAATTTACTTTATTGTTAGTTTCGCCTTTCGGTATTCGATTGGCTGACGCGCTGCACGTAAATTTCTAGCGCTTTTCTCCCGCAGAAAATTGTTTGCTGCACCATCAACAAAGTACTACAATAAATAAGTAAGATGCAAATGCATTGCGCGCCGTTTTGAAGCGCGTTCTCCGTATCGAAGAACGTCGAATAATACTTTTGAATATAACGGCACGCCATGGTTAGAAATTAATTTATCAAATAGAAATGTACATTTATGCCCTCTTGTATCGTGCAGGTGCATTTATAAAGCAAGATGAGAATAATGCGCAAATCACGCCGAAATCAAGGGAAATGTTAACAAGAACGCGTATAAAGACCTACCCGTGTGACGATGACCATCTCTTAAGTCGTGGTTGTCGGCACTCCGCCTAAAAACAAATAAAAACTATATAAATATACTGAGTGCAAGTGTGTGTACGTTCTTCGTACATTCGTATACAATAATTTTATCTAATGGTAGATGACTGCACAGACTTTCGACCTGCATCTGAATTTTAAAAATGACCTATTACACATACATATGGAATTTTGAAGAGAGATACTCGCGCGAGTGAGAATTTCATGTAAGAAGCTACTACCTGCAAGGATATACTCAATCCCGAGAATCTGGCGGTGTACGCGTGTCACAGCATCACTTAACATTACAATAAGGTCGTAAGTCGTGTAAGAAGTTAACCAATTCGTGTTACGCAAGCATTGATTATTTTCTTCATTATTCAACTATGATTGGTCAAATTCTTACGGCTTAAGGCCGCTTATGGCGAACAAAAAGAATTGGAGACAGTAAGGAAATCAACATATGTTGAATTGGCTACTGCATGCTTACGTTATGGCCTTACGGACTCTGCTCAAGATTTTTTATGTGCCATGGCCCTTATGGTTTGCGACCCTATTGTAGTACAGGCTTTAGAGGAGCACGCACGTCGGAGATGTCTGATCTATCACCGTTAGCGTGCGGAAGCATCGCAAACCTGTTCGCAAAAGTGGGTTAGGCAGTTTGCGTTACCGTGCCATACGGCTTCGTCGAGAGATCCATCGAAAATCCTCTCGAGATCTCTCTCTTTCTCTCTTTTCTAGCACAGCCATCTGCAGTTCCAATACCACTGCACGTTATCGTGAACCGACGAGCTTAATTCGTATTCGAAGAAATTCAAGCGCGGAAATATTCTTTTATATAATCTTTTTAGCGTGGTGAATCTTCCCAATAAAATCCATCGCGGCGCGATGTTGTATTATTTTTGCTAGCTCGAGTCTGTCATGTGAGTTAAAAAATGAGCCAACATTTGTATAGTTAAAAATTTATATAATAAATGGATGGTAAATTTTTTAAAAAATTCTGCGGATTAATCAATTTAAATTTCTTATAGATGCACACTTTGCGTCAATCGCGCGTGAGGACGAGATTTGTGGTTTTATACTCGTATAACAATAATGAGCATCTGGACTCGTCGCGATAATGCCGATAATGTGTCGTACAACGTACGATTACTGCTCGGTAGATTATGCAAGCTACGTTTCCAAGAAATCCGACGAAAGATCAATTTTCGAACGGATCGCGTTGACAGAATTTATCAAAGCGGACTACATTTAATTCATCGTCGTTGATGGAACGTGTCAATTGGATTATTTGTGATTATAAGTACATGGGTATAGCGACGATAAGAGATAGATGGAGAAGATATAATATTTTTCATGGATTGACCTAAGCGAATAAGTACACACACACACACACACACACACATACACTGTATGTATATATATGTATATATAAATTTATCATCGAGATGATTTGAATAATTAGCTTTTAACGAGCGCATGAGAAAAAAGAGAGAATTGAATTTCTTATTAAGATTCGAATTTAGTAGCTTTAAAAATGAAAATTATCTTTCTCGCTTGATTATTCAATTTCCACATTGTCATTACAATATTAAAATAATTTAATTCAGAAAAAATTTAATTAATCATTAGAAAATGTGAATCTGTTTTTAAAATCTTACTAGTACGAACATTAAGAAAGATAAACTGATGACAATCAGTTTAGCTGACTGTTTTGTTTAGTTTAAAATTTATCTCTCGCGACATCTTTCTGCCGCAAAATCTTTTTAGCGATGCAAATGGACGAAGCTCCACCATTTATATGCGAGCGAGTATATTAATATTGTTATTCGATCCAAAGTCGCATTTTAATTTCGACCTTCGTATTATATGTATACATATTATCTGTTATCGTTAACTGCAGTATATAGATGTCACGTAATGTCTGTCAGTTTTAAACCGTTATCGCGTTGTTATAATTATAGAGAAGAACTGAAATTCAGGGACGATTGAATCGAACGATATATAGACATACGTGTGTGTGTATAAATCACGCGTTCGCGTCTCGATTCGTTTCGCGAACGTTCGAATTACAAGCTGATTATTACTTTAATTTTATAGGCGGGCATTCTTGTCTCGCCATGAACTTGAAGCACACGGGCGTGAGCACGGAGCAGTCGCAGTCGCAGTCATTGACTTTGAAAATATCTGTGGAGAACGGTCAGTGGCGTAGGCGCCTGCACGCGAGAGACTTTAACGGGTGATCAAACGAGGCGCGGAGGCCGGATCGACATTCGACCGAACGCAACGCACGGAAGAGCCCATACAACTCGCCCTCACGGCCCCCACCCATCCGAGAAGACGTAAAAATACGTAGGGATAAGTCAAAGAATTGTCTTGCGGAAGCCGTATTCCAATTTGCTTCACTTATATATATATATATATATGACAACTGTCAATTGATACATATCGATATCGCAGTGATTAATCGCGTTTTCATCAATAATAGCGTATCGGTACACTGTCAATAGAAAATTGTGAAAGAAAAGGTAACGATGACGTGTATTTTAAGGAATGCGAATATTGTTATCTACAGTGTTATCGTGCGTACAATACAGGGTGTCTCATTTACCATGTAGATTCTTTCAGCAAGTCGGGATCGATTTTACCTTTTTGCGTTTTGCGAGAACATCGCGATGAGAAAGCCAATTCCGCGCAGTTTGTAGCTTTTCGTTTTCAAACAATTGTTATGGTCATAAGTATTCTTACGGTCAAACTTCAAATTAAAATTTTATTAAAGCGGACTTTAGAACTAAATTTGATAATACGATGTTTCGTAATCTGCTTGATAATTCATAGTTATAGCGTAGTTCATTGAAGAAAAGACTTTTTCGATCACTTATCATTGCAGCCTGTCGATCGTCTACTTATACGAAGAAAAGATCACTTTAGATATTCCTTCAGAGAATCAATTAAAGAATAACTTGTACGAGAATCGAGACACTCTATATAGATAAGCAGTCTCGAACGAGGCCGTAATTACTTTTATCTCTCTCTCTCTCTCTCTCTCTCTCTCTTTTTTTCTCTCTCTCTCTCTCTCTCTCATCGTCATACTTATCTCTTACTACTATCGTAACACCTATCGCTTGCGACATTCGTGCGCGTACATGTATCGAAGCGATTCGTCACATTTACTTTTTTTTTTTTATTAAAGCGACCGTCTCTGCAATAAGATGCATGCGATTCACGCAACAATAGTCGAGAAAATAGTGGAAAGCGTGAAGCACACTGCACTATCATGCGGCATTCAGATTTACTCGTAAAACTAGAAAGGACGAAAGACTCGCGAAAATTTGATTTATCGCGGTAAACGCGGTGCGATATTGAATAAAGTTGTTTTCACATATTTATAAATGAGGATTTACAAAATCATTGCTACGATTATTACGATAGGATACCAGGTGCACGCTAATCGGTACTCGCACATGAGCGCGAATTGAAACTTGTTTTTACGACCGCCGTTATCTCTTCAAAGAACGATTTCCATTCGAGAACTCTAATTCAACATTAAATTTTTTCAGGAGTTATTATAAATGGCCGAGTTATTTTTTGATGAAAAATAAACTATCGTACCAAAAGAAATAATAAGCTATCGGTTCGAAACTGGTCATTTTTCCCAAGTAACACGTAAGCTGTGAATCTTTTCTGAACTGATTATCCGCAAACTGATTATGCGTTTCGATCGCACGTATATTTCATCGCCGAAACGAGGCAACCAAATGCTCCTCCATCACGCGCACTTCCGCTTCGTTCATCTGAAATATGCGCGTCCGCCCCGTTTGGTGGACTGTATAGGACTGTGTTAGGATAGGAATAATAAGCTCGGCCCCGATTCTCGAGGATTGCAATCGGAGCAATCGGAGTATTCGGAGTATTCGGAGCAACGAGAGAGAGAGAGAGAGAGAGAGAGAAAGAGGGGACGAAGGAGCACGTTATATCCTGCATGAATCGCCAACTTACTATACCACGTACCTGTTGCGAGTAACGAGAAACACGACGAGAGCGGCTATATGTCGGCGGCACGCTCCATTAAGAGACACTACACTGGCACTAGTAGACTTCACTAGATGAGCGGCTCGATTCTCATGTCCGATCACTTCGGAGCACGATGAGCACGATGAGCACGGTCGAGCGAGTGAATAAATAAATAAATAAATAAACGAACGGATAGATGGACGAGATGCGTTCGTATAATGATGGAGACTTAAACGCAAGCGAGCACAAGGGCTACGAGATAAGACGTGGGTGAGATCGTAGGAACGAACACAACCGGTTGCGACCTGGAGAGTCTCTCACGAAGAGCGATCGTCGTCGTCGTCGTCGTTCCGGAGGATGGAACCACGGTGAACCGGCACATTAACACGTCCGCTCAGCTCTCGGCTTCGGTTCGGCTGGGATCGGGTGTGCCAGCCTGCAGTGCCAAGTGCCAGGTGGAAGCTGGCTAAGCTGGCGCGGAGGTGGTGGTAAGGTAAGGTCTCACGCGCTTCGGACCGCTTCGGGCTGCTTCCCCACCGCGCTCGCACGTTCGCTGCCGGCGCGGGTGAGGCCGAGGGCGAGGGGATGGTATATGGTACCATCGGTACCTCACCTCGGCGGTACTCGGCGCCCTCGGCAGTGCCGGTACCATGTCCAACCAGCCACTGTACAGAACCAACTGCAACCAACTGTGACGAGCCGACTGGTATACGGTGTGGTCGTCAACGTTCGTCAAGTCGATTCGCTTATTAGCTATCTCGCCGTTCACCTGGCATATTCCGTGCACTGCACCGATCTCGCCCGTTCTATACTGATATATCTATAAGAATCGGCACTATCGGCCGCGACCTGTCTTGTCGACGGCTTGCACGCGAACAAAACAAACTGACAATATATCTCTCATTTTAACGTGTATCCTAATGTTCCACATACGTCTTTCTCTCTTTTAATATTATAATATGAATTAAATTTTAAGAAAACTCAACAAGATTGCGCAACTGTTTTACATTGAAAATATATTTCCATTTTGTATCAATTCGACGTGTCAGTTGAATACATATACACGTGGCTTAATTTTCGCTTCTTTTTACATTTTTCGCAATTTATATGTACCTATACAGGTCGGTGTATCTCGCGATAGCGGATAGCAATCGTCGCAGCGTGTACAATTTAACATTTATCCGTTTGCTTCTTTACACATGCCAATTACGAATTTCCAAGAGTTTCAAGCATAGTCGTCCATAGTCAACACTAATAATATAGGTACATTATTTCTTCTTGGTCGTGTGACACGTGTGGCGTAACGTTTTTATAGTAAGAAGCACGTTCATGTATTATTTAGATTTAGGTAATAAACATATACGTATACATTTTTAGCAAAAACATATAAAAATGCGATAATACCTGCTATAGTAGTGTTAATTCTCTAATCGAGCTTGTACAAACGTACTTGTATTTCTATTCAATGTAGATAGTTTACTTGGACCGCGAATTGCATTCGCACGTCTGGTTATTTAAAATGCAAGATTTATTCTGCGAATAAATCCAGATACATTTTGATAACAAGGACGATTTCTTCCATGTGATCGTTTTTCTTGTAAAAGAGAGATTACGCGACGATGTGCTGACGATGAAATAATTAACGTACATACATGTATGTTTAGGTACAAGATATGCATTTTATGTATATACATTTATCATGCGAGGATGAATCGATTAAATTGCATGCAACTGGCGTGTACGTGAAACGAAGCTCTTCGTTACTGTAGCTTGCCTATCTACGAATTTTTAGATTTTTCGACACATAAAATTCGAAGGAAGCTCATCATCGCTGCTCGTCGTCGATGTAATTTTTCACAATTGTTGATAATATTTTTATCATAGCCAGCAAGATACACGACAAAAATATCTATATTATAAAGTAACATTTCTTCTTTTTCCTTCTTTGCATTCAAGGAGAAATCAATTATGTATGTATATAATTTTATTTTCAGAACAGAATATTTGTAAGAAATTGTGTCAAGTTGGGACGAATTAACTTTGCATAGCTTGTATCTATCTATTGTATTTGAGAAGACTTGGTGCTAGTCAAAAAAGTAACCAATTATTGTTAACCGCACTGGTGAATACTCTTCGCGTTCCCGTTTTCTCACAATACGATACAATAACATTAAACAATCTCGTATAAATTGTATAACAAATAAGACTAGGACTTGGTACAAGATGCATCGCTACTTATCTGAGTCGATTGAAGGATAGTATAATTCAAGATTTTTATGTTCAAATTGCTAGTAGTTTAATAATGTATAAAGGATGCAAAATATGTAGAAAATGAATTGGAAAAGATTTTTCCCCTATAAGATTTTTATCTATTCTTATATATTAGATAAAACACAGATTAAAAGTCTCGATGCTTACACCACTGGTCGGTTGTCAACCAGTACTTTCTTAACTATTATTTTTTAAAACAAAAATTTCTTTAAAAACGACGTAAAGATATTTTTAAGACTCTGATAGTAACAAAATGTATACGACGGTTACGGTATACGTAATATGTATAAAGTAATAAAATGGCGATCTCGAGACATGGGCACATCGATTCGCAATGTATAACAACGTACGTATAATCTTGCAAATTTCGGAAAAAAAAAATCGGTGATTGCATGAAGAGTTTTATTCGAATATTTGACGAAAAGATTTCATCTTGAAACCATCTTCGATTTACATGTAAATATGTTGTATAAAAAAAATTCAATTTTATACATACATATGTATATGTATATGTATGTACTCTCTGAAAGAAACATTTCAATACTGTTGTGATTACATCTGTGTTGTGTCGCGTTGTGATTACCACAATGTCGCCGTCCTGGCCTTTCGAAGGGAGTTCATGTACCTTGCATATACATATACACTACTATTTATTATACGTTTACGTAATCACATTGCGCGGTCGCGCAAACGCTTTTTTTTGGAAGTAAATACTTTTCTATCAATATACAACATCGGGTTTAAAGACAATGCCATTGAATTACGTCATATTCATTATCTTCCCAATTATTTCCTGAATTCCCATGCAGAAAATATGGATATAGATTAAGCAGACTCTAGCGTTATCACCGACAAACTGACAAATGATCGCTCCATCATTAGCTTTATTAGCTCGTCGGTCCAACTTGGTTACTTACGTAATCACCGATCACCGACTTCACAAACAGGTATAATTATATATATATAATCACAAAAATAGGTTCCAGAGTATTCTTCCGAGTATGGCGATATCTCTCTCAGTGATTTGATTCATATCACGTAATTTAGATTATCGACATACGTACACGTAGAAATTCACTGAAAGAGCGCGGACACATCCCAAATCTTAATAACGCGATCTTGACCGACGGTCAACAATCTTCGCCTAGGAGCGTCTAAATCCATCCCGATGACACTGTGCTTGGCATCGTGGAAGGAGGCCAACGATGATTGGCTACGTAAATTAAAAGGAACATTATATTCTCTTACTTTGTGACGCAGTCTTCGCTATTATCGATAAGTCTCGAGGGAGAACGTGACGCTCATCTGACAACTTACTTTTCTGACTTTAGCTGTATGTGACATTGATCGCAGACTCTCACTTCGAACTCAAAGCCCATCGCCGGTATCGGTATTCGTTGCGATGTGCAGCGAGCGCATAACGCGCGACCGCAGTAACGACAGTGATGCTGCCTCAATCCCAACTGTCGTTGATCCATCATAGCTTTTATATTCCAGAAGAAGGGTCTTCCACAAGCCTGGATTTCATTAGAGCATCTTAGGGTAATGTTGTACTGCCATGTATTTAAAAGATTCTTTTCTCTCGTAGAACACATACCTGACAGACATCGGATTCAACCCAAGCGGCGGTTTCCTTCCTATTTGCCGCCATATTCCAACAGACTATCACACCGTCCTCACCTCCGGACAAGAGCAAGCGTTCAACGCTCGCATAACATAATGCCGTTACTTTGTTACTGAAAGAGAGAATTTGTTTCTTTTTTTTTTTCAAAACATCTTGTGAAAGTAATCCGAGTAATATTTCTGGCTAAGCAAAATTTTTGAAAGACCTTTTCGCGTGCGCACTTACTGGTGTCCCTGAAGCTCATAAGCGGTGCCTTGGCGACCTCCAATGTCCCAAACGATAATGCTTTGATCGAAACTACCAGAAAACAGCAATTGTTTCTCTGAGTCCCATGCCAGCGTGTGAATACTTCCCGTGTGTGCCTTTAATGTAGTAATGAAGGTAACGCCGCTATTGTCCAGCTTTAACATGGCTATCTGACCAGAATAGTCACCTACGAAAGCATGTTTGGATTGGGCATCAAATCTGTACGCGCGAGTTAAGTTTCTCACAGGTGGATAGAACACTCAATTTGTTTACAATAACATAAGACTTTTTTTTGCAAAAGGATACTGTAGAGCGGTATACCACGCGTCTGTTTGATACGATCCCAATTTCTGTCCTGTTTCGGAGCTGTGTAAATGAAACAATTTATCACGGCCTATACTCAAGACCCATTCAAAATCTGCTGTGAAAATGATTCCTGTGACTCTCGCTTGATGCGCTAGATAATCGCGCATACCTGTCATTCGATTGTAATCTTGCTCTAAGATAAATTCCTACAAGCGAAAAGGCAAGTGGTATCCCAGTTTGCAAGTACAATATTCTAATGATGGGCAAAGTAAAAGAAGTGACATGACATACATTGATACTTCCATTATCCAGGCCTACAAATAGTTGCCTCGTTTCTACGCAATAGTGCATGGAGGTAGCACCTGCTGGCATGTATTGACAAATACTTGGCCAATAATGACCGGAATCTCGCTTCAGCCATACTCTAACTGTCCTGTAAAAAGAAAGTCAAAATGAAATAGGTTAAATAATTGTTTAAATTTCACCTTTTTCAAAGAGTTGCATCCTGTAATTAATATATAGGTACATATAAAAGAATTGTGTGTGTGCATTTAAGAGAGAAAGAGAGAGAGAGAGAGAGAGAGAGAGTTTTCTCTCGCCCACACATACGCGCGCGAGCTTTGTATACACCACAGTCTAGACGTTGATAATTTGATGTAGTTTCAATGCCATTCGATATATGAGAACCATACAAACAATACATACGTAACGTACAAAATAGAAAAATGGAGTTCAAGGTGTGTCCGCACGTATTGACAAAATTGCGCGCACTTTTTACAAGGAAAATAAGAAATTGTCAAGATCGAAAATGATACAGGGAGACGAGAGAATATTACAGGCAAGTGAAAGAGCGTGCGTTTAAGAAAAATATACCAAAACTACGCAGTCCTGGGAAATGTCTAATATCTATGTGCAGGACAGGTAGATGTGACATACCTGTCATCGCAAACACTAATTACACCCTCTTCCCGCGGGATAATGATAGCCGCATTAACGTCATCGCTACAGCCTTCCAATTTCGACAGGAGGACCGGCTTGCGGCTGCTGCTGAATTTATCGTGATTCACTCCCGGGGCGGGCTTTATTTCCGCTGCCATTTCTTAACCGCGCGCGTACGTAATGGTACGTAATCACAAGTTCACAAGTGCAATTGCCATTTGACAGTTGTCCAGTTGTCAGATGCTGAGCACTCTGAGCACGGCGCCCGCGGAACAAAGATAGGACACTTGTGTTTGCGTTATATTGTCAGTATACGTCACTTCAGTCCTTCCGGTCTCCCGTCGTCAGGTCAACTTGATCACGACTGCTTCGTTCCGAAACCCATCGAAAATGGACGCATTTCCAGTTTGTTCAGCTTTAACTATTTAATATCACTAGAATAAACACTAGATAACTAGTGTTTCTAATTTCTATGTGCCCAAGTATATGCTTTTCATCTGAAGAGGTTTCTCTCTGTCTGAAGATACCATGAAGTACGTGAAGTAAGAGAGAAGGAGATCGAACTCTGTGAAACGTAAATGGTCCTAGTCCGTGACCCCTAATTGGGAGGGAGTCCGCTGAAAGGAATGAATTCTTATGGTTGGGCGCCATTTGCAACTAACCTTACCCGAACAGTCCGGCCTGATCCATTGCTTGCATTAGACGGAGAGGTCACGAAGTAAGAGATCGTGGAAGAGGTTAAGAGTTCCAAAAAATTAAAAAAGGTGAAACATTGAAATTTAATATTAATATACAAGCATGCTCTTACTTCGTGAATGCAAGCCAAGCCGGACTGTTCGGGTAAGGTTAATTGCAAATGGCGCCCAACCATAAGAATTTATTCCTTTCAGCGGACTCCCTCCCAATTAGGGGTCACGAATCAGGACCACTTTTTCAGCTTGCGTTCTATTAAGTTCGGTCTCCTTCTCTCTTACTTCGTGGAAGATACAAATAGTAGTGTTTATGGCACGCTCTTTTATGCAATTACAATGAATACGAAGGAAAAGGAAAAATACATCGAAGAATTCGATTTTCCATATTGCGACGAATCCTCCAAATATGAAAAAGTTGCGAAAATTGGCCAAGGAACTTTCGGGTAAGCAACAATTTTACGCTTAGATCATGCGACTTTAAGGTTATGCATTACTCCCCCGAAAATTTTACCGTTGTTTATTCAATAACGCAATTATTCACTTAACAATTAAATAAGCGTAATTTTCTCTTTCTAATTTTTGTATGTGTGTTCTTTTTTCTCACAGCGAGGTATTTAAGGCTAAAGACAAGAAAACAAACAAAAAGTTTGTCGCAATGAAGAAGGTACTAATGGACAATGAGAAAGAAGGAGTAAGTTTGCTTCATAATTTTATATTATATAGTACATCTAATTGTATAGTACATCTCATTATATACATTTAATTTCATGATTATCAAGGAAAAAAGCTTGGAAATGTTATGCTATAAATTTTTTATTAATCTTTATGTTTATGTAATCTTTATATTAACTCAAACAAAGTGTATCCTTCTGCTCTATTCAATATTTCTTAAAACTTATAGTCCACAACCCTCGCTTTAAGAGGCCCTAAGCTGTAAAGTCGTAAGAAATTGATGAATCACAGTATTTTTCTCTCACAATTGTTCTCTCATTCAACTATGATTGGTCAATCTCTTATAGCTTTACGGCTTAGGATCTCGTAAAGCAAGGTTGTGGACTCAGTTATAGTTTGTTATATATCAAAATTTTACAGTTTCCCATTACGGCATTGCGTGAAATAAAGATATTACAATTGCTGAAACATGAGAATGTAGTCAACCTTATAGAGATTTGTAGGACACGAGGTAAATATATATATTTTATCTTGTAATGTTTATTAAAAAAAATTGTTAATATGTATACGTAGGAATAGGAGTTTACTCTTTCACTAGAATAGAATACCTATTTTTTAGAGGAATATGTAAAAAATACTACAACTATAAATATCTGAGAATATCTGAATTGTGAAAAATGGTTTTAAAACAATTTGCGTTAAATAGTTATTAAAATAATTGGTTTTGATGTTGTAAAATCTAAAATTTAATTAATTACACTAATATTAATTTTGTAATGTTTTCAGCAACACAATATAATCGATACCGATCTACTTTTTACCTGATATTTGATTTCTGTGAACATGACTTGGCTGGTTTGTTGTCAAATGTAAATGTCAAATTTAGTTTAGGAGAAATAAAAAAAGTTATGCAGCAGTTACTAAATGGTCTGTACTATATACACAGTAATAAGGTAAGAAAAGATTTATATCTTTTTAAAATTATAATTTTTAAAATATTAATAGAAAATAAAGAGATTCAAGATTACTCTCTTTTTCCAATAAAATGTCACAATAATTTTTACTTAAAATTTACTTAAAATATACTTAAAATTTCAATCTACATATATATTATTAAATATTAGGCCTGTTCTTTTTGCCTGCACTGTCTGAACTGGTACATACAGTGCAATAAGTTGAAATGAAACAAACGTATATCTGTTTCACTTCAACTTATTGCACTCTGTGTACCAGTTCGGTAAAAAGAACAGGCCTATTATAATATAATTCTTGTTATATGTGTAATATGTTTGAAAAAATTGCATTAAAATTGTTTTATTAAAACGACAATTGCGATGGTGCAATCATGGTTATAAAATAAATAAACTATTCAGTGATATTACCATTAATTGTTGCTATTGACATTGTTGCAATAATTCTTACATTCAGCTTCGCATTTAATTTCTTACAGATTTTACATAGAGATATGAAAGCTGCTAATGTTTTAATAACAAAAAATGGCGTATTAAAATTAGCTGACTTTGGTTTGGCACGAGCATTCAGTGCAAAAAACGGCCATTCGAATCGTTATACCAATAGAGTCGTCACTCTTTGGTACCGACCACCAGAGCTTCTACTTGGTGACAGAAATTATGGACCACCAGTGGATTTATGGGGTGCTGGTTGTATAATGGCAGAAATGTGGACAAGGTCTGCATTATACTATGATATATATTGTGTTCTTGTGATTTTTGTACGCGTTATCATATATTGTTCGCTTTTCAAATCTACAGGTCTCCTATTATGCAAGGAAGTACCGAACAACAACAGTTAATATTAATTTCACAATTGTGTGGCTCAATAACGACCGAGGTGTGGCCTGGCGTTGAAAATTTGGATCTATTTACCAAAATGGATCTTCCTAAGGGACAGAAAAGAAAGGTAAATCGCAAATTCTTCATATGATTCTTGATTTCAAAATACACATTTCTGTACTGCATTTTAAATTTTGAGTCAGTCAATAAATGATATTAATTGATAAATGATTTTATATAGGTCAAAGATAGACTGAAGCCATATTTGAAGGATCCTTATGCCTGTGACTTGTTGGACAAGCTTCTAATACTCGATCCTAGCAAGAGATGTGACTCTGATTCTGCGTTGAATCATGATTTTTTCTGGACTGATCCTATGCCATGCGATCTTAGCAAGATGCTGGCGCAGCATACTCAGAGCATGTTCGAATATCTGGCACCACCGAGACGACCTGGTCATATGCGTCATCCGCATCATCAAGTACCTGGAGGACCAGCCAAACCTAGTTCCAGTATGGCTGACAGTGGCTATCAGGATCGCGTCTTTTAACATATTCATTTCTATTCATATGTAATAAGTCTGTATATACAGGGTGTCTGGAATTGAAATGTTAAAATTTCGGGAGGTGTAAGGGACTGATAAACTAAGAAAATAAGTAGAAATATACTCGTTTTGGAGAAAATCGCGAAAAAGACAAAATTGCTTTGTTTTTGGACGTAAAGGAGTAGTGTCTTGACTATCTCGATTACCTTATCTGACATCACTGGACTTCTTTATATAGAGAGTCCTAAAGCAGGAAATTTAGTTGTCAATCAATTCAAGAGAGCAATTGAGAAATCAAATCGAAGCTGCAGTGCACGAAATATTATCAGATCAGTGTTTGGTTACAACTCGAGCAGTCCATACTGATGATAAACTTGCATTCCTTCATAAAAGGCCAATATTTTAAACAATATCTACATTAAACAAGTGAATCAATACAACATGAATAAGTGTAATAAAGAAAAAGTACAAAAACGATAACTACATTTTGTCTCTTTTATGATTTTCTCCAAAACGAAGTAAAAACGAATATATCTTTACAAGACTTTTTTTCTTAGTTTATCAATCTTGTACACACTCCCAAAGTTTTGACATTTTAATTCCGGACATCCTGTATATACTCAGGGTGAGACATCTAAAACAGATCACCTAACTCGCTTGTTTTCGATAAAAAAGTTTTAGATAAAAGTGGAACGGTTTTGTGGGACATGTGTTTTAGATGTCTCGCCCTATATATATGTATAAAATATATGTATATATATGTATGTATGTACGTACGCGTGTAATATGAGGAACGTTTAAATTCAAATTATAATTGAACGAACTTGGCGTCTACTAATTTTTTTTTTTAAGTACACATTCCAGTGTATCACATGATATGGTCCACATGCCACAGCAGTTTCAAGTTAATGAATCATGCAATTTAAACTTTGTGATTAAAATTTGAATGTCGCTCATATTTTATATACAGGATATTTGAGAAGTAATGACAAATTTTGTCGCATAAGGGTAGAATGGACTAAAGTGAGAAGGAAAATCTTGTACCATTTTACAATTTTTGCAATAGTTAACGAGATATTAATTTATAAAAATATTCAAATTCGCCCGGCTGAATACGACCGCACAGAGAGGCGCGCCGTTTGCGTTTACCGTCGCTAGACACGCATTGTTTATAACGAGCGGCAATGATCGTCGCTAGTCACAATGTCCATTTTTCTTAGTTTAGTCCATTCTACCCCTATATGCGACAAAATTTTTCATTACTTCTCAAACACCCTGTATAGAGTGCAAGCTTTATACGAATAGCTATGTAATAATTCCATCGATTCCATCATGATGTTACCAAATTTTATTATAATTATTAAAGTCATTTTATTTGAAAATCCATCTATTACATTATTTCTACACCAAAAAATCGCAATAAAATGAAAACTTACATATACGATTACGAATAAGTTATTTTATACAATGTTTACATCAGCATTTAAAATTTACATTTTTTTACTCCTACTTGCGTTACTAGCGGTCGATTCTCAGCAATTCTTATCAGTTCTCAGTTCTCTTGCAACTAAGAAACGGCTAAACGAAAGAGGAAAATAATACGCGCGGTAGGAGTGAGGTTAGGTTATTTCGAAATTCGAATGGCTTGTCGACTCGCGAATAAAGCAATTTTGGTTCAACTCGGGCAGTTTAAGCGACTGCTACTCGCAATCTGCAGCAGGAATACTGTTCAATTATGTTTCCGAAAAATGTCAAGACAACGCTATTGTGTGGCCCGAAAGATTTGAGTAAATCTTTTATGTTTGAGGTATATATAAGGTATTATTTGTACGTAATTTTCAACGTACGTTTTACTTTCTACGTACGATCGAAATACCGCGTATACGTATATTTTCGAAAGTGGAAAGAAAACATTTTCCTACATCTGACCTGTAATAACAGGCTGCGACGTACTGGGCGGAAGAGGGACAACGGGTTGTTTACATTACTCCGGTACCTCTAGAAAAACGACCGGCGGCTTGTCACGACAGAAAGAATCCATCAGTAGCGGCGCTCAAACTAATGAGATTCGTGTGAGAGACACATATTTATACAATGTATTATGTAACACGTCTTTTCCCAGCAAACACCTGCAAATTACATGTAACGTACACATTAGTTGTAATTTCCCACTCAACAATATAATTGTAACATAACATACATATTATATTATAGTTATATACACATATATTGTTGAGTGGGAAATTACAACACGTGTACGTTACATGTAACTTGGTGTTTGCTGGGTTACATCAGACTATTAATTCCTATTTGTCGCAACGATTCATGCACTTGTGTCATCTTAGATTTAATTGTTATTTAAAAAACTCGAGTAAATGTAACAACATCTTGTTGTTCAACGATATTTAAACATTGGACGTTTATTTATTCATGAGCGCATCGATATATATGTATGTTATATGTATATTTAATATAGCGCGCATAATTATCTTAATATTTATTTATACGCGCAGATATTTGTCGGATTACGAAGCTCTTGTGGAACAACTTTTTAAACTACACACCTACACAGCAATACCTTCTGTGCTTTTGATAGATGATTTGGACGATTATCTCTTGAGCGACGATCAAGCTCCTGGAGATGATAAGTCGAGGTCGCGCATCGCCAGAATTTGCGCCTTGATACTCCATTCGATGAAATCGTGTTCACGAATTTTGAAAAAGAATGTAAGGAAGAAATTACTTGTACCTTCGATAAAAACAGATTTCTGCTCTTCTGGGTAGAAAATCTTTTCTCTCTCTCTCTCTCTCTCTCTCTCTCTCTCTCTCTCTAAAACGTAAAATGTATTATTAATACTTAACGTGAGGGTCGTGACACCTTTAATCTCCAGCATATTATTCATATTTCATTATTAATTTATCTTAATAAACGACTTTGATTTTCGTCCTTTATATATCTTCTCTCTTCAACTTTTATAGTAAACAAGTCCAAATAAGTATAAATATTGTATAAAAAATTAAAAATAGTTGAAAATTATTTAATTATTTAATCTTGATGTTTTCTTAATCGTGACGCTGTTTTTATGATAAAATAAATCAAACGATTATGTTATAGGTACATGTGTGCGTATGGACCAATTCTAGTCTCATTGATAACTTCATTCAGAGAATTTATTTTCGCAATATTTGGAATTTAACGGAGAAACAAGATGAGAAAGTGATTTTGATGGAAAAGTGTTCCATTGGATCATCGTTAGAACGATCGTATACGTATTATAAATTCCAAGATGGGATGCGAGTTCTTCAACAAATATTAGGCGATTCATTGGAGGCCTCATGATATTTTTGTCGAATATATTAGTTATCTTCATTGTTCTTATTATTTTTGTTTTAACGGAACATATAAAAATGGAAATTCTATAAAACTATATTCTATAAAACACTGCAAAATAAATTGCATTAAAATATTGCTACCTTATTGCACACGCATTATATTGTATAAGTATATAAAATTTGTGCAAAGATGTTTTTTGAAAAGACAATGAGAAAAAGAGGAAGTGAGAAGTGAAAAGAAGGAGGGTGAGAGGAATAGGAAAAAGAATGGAAAAAGTGAGGCTGACAAGGGTAACAGATGAAAAAGAGTCCCATATACATGCGTGAATAGAATTTTTTAAAAATATCTGTTCTCCCTTCGAGAACAGATCGAGTGACACATTGTTTTGAGCAAGATGTTATATCAATTTTGATACTTTTTTACTACATACTAGAATCTACCACCGGAATTGATCCATCTCTGAGAGTGAAATAACAGTGTAACACGAGAAGAAGGGAAAGGGAAGAAATAAGAGACAGGGACAAATTATAGGATTATTCTACCGATACACGTAATATCAATGCAAATAAAAAAAACTTATCTACAATTCATTCGTCGGTCTGGGATACTCGCTGACGTAGCAAGAGATACCAATACCAATATTATAGATGCCGTATGTTTGGACTCTGCATTTGCACGTACGCTAATTACGCACGCAGCGGCGCAGGCATATGCGAGAGCGATATAGGCGCGTAGTAAGTATTTGAATTGAATGTTACCCGTACGAACTTATTTTATTAAGTGTACAGACGACAACGCAAAATTGAGACAGGTATTCGAAAAAATAGAAAAAAAAAAAAAAGAAAAAGGTACAAGCATAAATATGTATATACGTTGCATACATGTGCGTATGCATATATGTATATATAATGTATATATATGTATGTACATATGCACATTATATTGTTGACACAACGATAATTGCAGTGTTGAACAGCTTCGTCGGTGAGTCGGAAGCTGTGTTGAACTGTGTCAACAATTAACACAGCGCAATCAAATTTTTCAGTTTTTCCTTTGTTCTGTGCCGCGCGCTTTCTTTCGCGTAAGTAAACAATATAACTCGATCTAAGCATTCGCGCGATTTAGCGATTTTATTATCTAATAACAAAATCCGAAACGCATTCGATCTGAGCGCTTGCTACAAGAACGCATCTCTGTTGAAATGTAAATTAACTAAAAGACGAGCACGTATTGTATTACATTCTCTCTCTCTCTCTCTCTCTCTCTCTCACACACACATTTATATTTTATTTCAATAAAATCTCTCAAGACTGTGCTTACTAATCTCTCGTTATAATTCATTTTGAATTATTTTTACAAACGTTCCTACACATTTTGTCTGTATATACATGTGCGCGCGCGATTGTCTGTATATACATCGTAAGCGATGTAAGCCATCAATAATCACAGGCTTGTTCCCTATTAAAAGCTACATTCCATCGGTCAAACAACCAGTTTTGAATGGGTTTCGAATTCCCGATGACTCATGGATCTTCGATCTCTGCATCCGCATTGCGTGAACGGAAAAGCAGAAAACAAAAATAATCACCGGACATCATTTGTGGTATGCTGAACTTGACCACTCTTCGCATTTCGAATTTAATATATTCGTATTACACGATTCGCGGTAATGAAGGACCTGATCGTTGATAAGGAATTATCTCGCGTGGATCATCATCATGGACATGTATAGGATATTTTTGGGGAAATGGAGAGACTTTATCAATTCTGTTATCATATAAATAGCAATTTTTTTACATTATAAATTTTTTTTTATTTTCTTAAGAAAATGTGAACAAAATACTGCGGTTATATTAAGAACGAAATGTGAATGACGTAGTTATATTAACGTAGTATATCTACATCGTGTTATATGTACATACAAAGTTTGGTTTTTTGGTTGAAAAACCTTGAGAAAAATTTTCTTATCGAACAATCTGTGAAAAATGTCATTATAACAAAAGTTTCAGAAATCATTTACGTATGTAGTTGTAACAAAAAGGAAATAAAAAATTTATGCGACAACAAAAAAATTACTTAGCAAATCAAAAGTAAATTCTTTTCTTTTACAATTAAAAATGAAAAAAATAAATAAACTATTAATTTCGAGAAGTTGAATTCCTCTCTTTCTAGTCGCAGTCATAATCATCATTATCATTTTTTCGAGGTTGCGCAAGTATGTCGGAAATCAATAAAATCAAACTTCGTGTGGTCGTTATATCGATAATTCTCTGTATCGAAAAAATAACAAAGATTATTTTATCTATGTATTTTTTCGAGGAAAGACCTTTGTTCATTTATTTAAAGAAACCTATTTTCTGAAAGAGTATAGATTTATTCTAGCTTAAAAAATACGTACATAATGTTAGCGTTTTTAATTTCATCTTATTATTACTTTATTGTATTAATTTAGTTTAATTTATTAATTTTCTACTCTTTTTTTTTCAAATTCTTTATCAAGTTTCTTTTCAATCTGCATTAATTTGTAATGCGTTACATAGTCGTAGCTTCTATTTTTAATTAAATTAAAAAATAATATAAAATCCTAGAGATTGAGAGAAAAGATGATCGAAAAAGCGTGTAGTATCAATTAGTATTGTATTATACGGTGATCATACGTTCTTTATTGTAAAGGACAATTCTTTATTTCAGATAGCTGTCCTTTAAATTTATTTGTTTCTTCAAAACTCAATTTTGTCCTTCATTTTCCAATCTTGCCTTTTACTGTCCTTTATTTTGACATTACGGAAAATACTTTTCTAACTAGCGTTCCAATATGTAATGTTATTAACAAGTAAAATTTTACGGAAAATATTTTACAGTTTCTTGCATATAAATACAATTAGTTTTTGTTAAATATATTACTTAATTTTTTTGATGAAATTTATTCAAACTAAAGTTGTTCTTATTTGTTATTATTTCAGATCAAGTAGGGTATTTCTTCCAATACAATCGAACCCAGTTTCGAACTAATAACAGAAAACTTGCGTATTATAATCTCAATTTGATCAATTTGTGCAATACGATTTTATGATACGCACAGATTTTTGACAGTCACAGACTGGTTTGAAAACACGTAGGAACGAGAGGTCCTAAAATTTTCAGACCTGCCTTTATTTTCTTTTAAAAAATACGATCATCATACATCTCACTACATCCCGCAGCGGCTGCAGCCTCTGTGAGGCTGCACGCCTGCAGCATTGAGAGTGCAGGTTAGAAGCTGCGAGCAACGCAGTAGCAGAATGCCGGAGTGCCTGCGATCGAATAGGTATAAGGCTGCTGCAGAGAGGTTGCCCGGTTGCTCCAGCGGTCTGACAAGTGTGGCAAGCTGGCAAGAAGTGTCTGGAAGTGCCAGTTGATCCGCGGCATTCGCTACGGTTGCATGGTCGCTGCAGGTCGTAGCACGTTTTACGCGCGGCGTTCCCCTATACGTATATATAAAAGAAATCTTTATATTTCAGCCGTGCAGTTCCTTTTTCCTCCCTGAAATTCCTATTGTGTTCTCATCGATGAAAAACTCGGAAGATCATCGCTCGGAAAACTAATGAGTCTCGTGGAACTGTACCGCCGTTCGAATAATAAAAGACAGATACCTAAACAGGAATGCGTTGTATGTTGGGAACATGGGAATGTAGCGATCAGTGTATGTGTGTAAAGTGTTGCGCGCGGGCGTGTTTTCCAGACAAGTTCCTCCGTTCTTTCATCGTTTTCTAAGAAACGCATTCGGAATACTGGAGACTGCCAGGAGAGGACACGATGGTGTTCCCGACGATCCTACGAGCCGCTGCAGTATTCCTGTTGCTCGTCCTCGAACTCGATGCTGCGGTAGCTAACACTGTCACATCGGCTAAGGTATTTATCGGTCCCGAGAGGTTTATCTTTACTTTTACTTTCACGTTTGAGAAATTCGAGAAATTTTCGTCAGATTCTATCTTAAATATTACCGCATGCGCGCGCGCGCGCGCGAGCGGGCGCGCGCGGTCTTTGCCCGCCGACGCATTGCATTCGACAATTGAAATAGGTAATTGTTGATAATGCAACGAGACGCACAAGTCTGAAACTTAATGCATTCTCTCTCGCTCTTTCTGTCACAAATAGAGTATAATAGTAGCCGGAGATTTATAACAATGATGCTGATTTGCCGATTTTCGCCACGCTTATACTAAACAGCGCATTATATCGCGGTGATATTGCTACCTGCAATTTTTTTTGTAAACTTACAGACACGCAACAGAGAGTGTACATTATTCTTTTCTGATTTTTTTTTTTTATTAGTGCCTGCTAATATGCGTAAAATAATAAAGTATTTCATTGTAAAATAAACTAAAAGAAAGAGAGAGAGAGAGAGAGAGAGAGAGAGAGAGAGAGAGAAATTTTTGGCAAGATGATTTTAGATTTCAAGTTTTAAAATAATATTTTAAACGCAAAGTGTATGTAAGCTAAGAAGAATCGTAAGAAATAATACTAAATAATGCAAAAGTATAATAAAACGTTATTGCGAAATAATTGTAAAAGACGAAACTTGAGATATAGATGAAACCGAGAATGAAACTTTCACTGTTCTTAGCAATTGTATCAATTTAGCAATTATATACCAATTCCGTTGTCGAATGGCATGAATTCCACAATGTGAAACGAGATGAAGTATAAAAGATTCACGCTTTCAATTTGCTTTAGACGATAATTGCGATCACATGTTTACTGCTACTAAAAATAAGTATATTATTGTAAGAGAGACAGATAATCAAAGAAATTATATTATAATAATAAATTACGCCTTTTTGTACGTGTCAAAGATTCGTATAAATAAAAATACATTTTTAATTATCGATGCAGCAGATCGTCTCGAAGAAGGCAATTTAGAATATACACGTACGTGTTTCAACTGTGAATAGCGAAATGTTTATCTCTACGATACATTAATACCTCTTTTTTTCATTCTTGAAACCAAAACGTCTCAATGTTTATCCCAATTATCACGACACACAATTCACTTACGTGTTACGCGCCGATCATGTGTGAAAAAATAATAGTATTAAGCGAGTCGCAAAAAATAGAAAAAAAAAAATAGAAAGATGACTTTCAGTTTATAAAAACTTTACAATCAGACGCGTGTTACTCGTGTAAAAATTAGTGTCGCACAACGATGAAGAAAAGCGAAGTATTACTTGCGCGACGACGAGAAAACGACTGTTTTCGAAATTGTATATTACAGCGAGAGAATGCGAGATTGCGCGCACGTGTGCGAATAAGAAATTGATCGGGTTGATTAATTTCCGTATAACGATAACGTGGTTAGTTGCCATGCACGCGTGATTCCAGCTGATGCAGTGGTTAAAGAGAAAATCATTTTCCTCTGTATCGTCGCCATTCGTTTTTTCCTTATCAAATTAATTCTGATAAAAGGCGACGCAAGTAATCATACCGAGTAACTATTCCCTTCCCGTCGAGGTTTCCGCCAGTCACATTGTACGAGCAATCATATATCATTTAACGAATGTATCGTACAATTAGACGATTTTAACTATGTATATACCATATATATATACACGCACATACATATAGCATTACACGCATATACATGTATATAACAAGTGTGCGTAACAAGTTTGACAAGTACGTCAACCGTACGTGTGTTAAAACCGTTATTAGCACCTATATATCCAATATTTGTAATCTGTAATAGCCGACATCGGGACTGAAATAATTATGAATTTTGTTTATTATTAGGGTTAATTTAGATTTAATTTTGGAGCCTACTGATGTGGATATCTGATGTTAAGAAATTTGAAATTTGCCAGAAAGAATCGTACATATAAGTCATTTTCTCATGGTAAATTTCAGACATCTTAATTATTTATATCTCTGTAGAGAGAGAGAGAGAATTAATTTTCGTAATTCATAATAGATCAGATCTTTCAAAATTCTGTTTTAAAGCAAAGTCTATTCTTTTGACATCATCTTGACGTTCGTAAGGAATATAGTATTGAATTCCTTGACATCGAACGTACGCGTTCATTTATCTGATGTAACAAGAATATTCTCTTCTCGCGCGCGCTTATGTGTCTCGCTGTAGAGTAAATGGAATCATCAGTATTTTCAGAACACGTGAAATTTTCCTTTATTACAGGAGGAATGTAGGAAAAAAATAGCTGAATGCACAATGAATGGTGGTGGAAGCACGCCTGTGTGCGGAAGCGATGGAGTCACGTACTCCAATCAATGTCAAGTCATTTCTAAGCAATGTCAAGGCGTGTCTGTCCTCATCAAACACACTGGACCTTGTCCAGGTTTGTATCTCTGTTTCACGCACGAAAGCTTATATCTCTGAAAAATCTATGGATCTTTCCTAGGGTCGGAGGGACTATAGAGTTTGCTTCTCTTTCAGCTGCTTCCCTCCCTCTCTTTCTCTCTCTCTCTCTCTCTCTTTCTATCTCTATCTCTCTTTCATGCACTGATCTCTTTCAAACTGCAATAGATTCTTAACTGCAGTCTATTATTATAGATATTAAAATTAAGAACTCTTTTTGTTAAACACATCTGTCGTGATTCACGCATATTTATATGTACAATATATAGATGAAAGTAAAGTGTACAAATAAGACTTTGTACAATTTTTATTCATCAGAGACTCCGGCGTGCTTCTCAGCAAGATTAACCGCTCGACATGGCGTACGGCCTGCCTGCCGAGACGATGGGACGTACGCGCCCGTTCAGTGTCACGCAGAGACCGAGTATTGTTGGTGTGTAACGCCGCAAGGCCGGCCGTTGCCCGATACAACGGTAAGATATAAAAAACCAAGATGTTTGAGAGCCGGTTCCAGATCTGCTGCTTCTACTAGGAGCGGCCAAAGGCGACGCTCGCCGACTAGGAAACAACGTAGGCAGTATGTTAGCAATAGGCATCGAAATACCTGCGATCGTACCGAAAAGTCCAAGTTCAATGGAAATCTCATCGAGAACTTCAAAATCGAATACAGACGGACTAATATATCCACCGAGGGTAAGTGACACGAGCAATCGCCGCGTGTTAAGCCGTGATCAGACTGTGCAATGGAGATTCAGATTGAAGCTCGATCAATGAGAACAAAACAGGCCGAGATTGAGATTGCAGACTGAAATATAGGCTGAAGTAGGCTCCGCCTATTTTTTCAATCTTCAATCCTAATTTCAACCAATAAGCTTCCAATATTTCAGTCACATGACTAACCTCACGTGACTATAAATCTCACAAACATACTATCTTCTTTCGTTCAATTTCAGCAATTATTAAAAACAGTAAAGAAACCATTATTTTCTTTTTTTTTCTTCATATATAAACGCACATTATTTATTAATTGGGGCATTGTTTGATTTAATCTTTATCCTTTATCTTTATCTATTATCTCTTTCGATCAATAATGCTACACACACCAAACAGTACAATTAAAACAAATGCGTATTCAATAATTTTTGTTATGTTGTTGTAGCAATCCTGATATTCTTACTAATCTCGACAATCTTAACTGCTGTTGGATACAATTCGTAGTGTGATTGAGCAATCTTTATCTCAATTTTCATTTCCAATGCATATAGTCTGATCACGGCTTTAAAAATATGCGGATTAATCGCGATGCGCGCACACACGATCTTGCCTTTATTACAATAATATGATTATTAATCCGATTAATTGGGAGCTTGATCAGAAGCGAGCTTGTGTTTAAAAAAAAAAACTTAAAAAATTTTTCAAATCGCAGGACACTATCTATATATATGTATACATACAAATACACATATATATATATATATATATACACACACCACGCGTAATTTCTCAGTACGTGTTCGTATGATCAAGCGCATGTTGTTTTCCTGTTGATAGATGATAAGAATGTCGAACGAGTATTGTCGTGGAAATTTGTTAAGCTGGACCAGAACGCAGACGGCTACTTAGATAAGACAGAGTACAAGGAGCTCAGAAGACTCGCCAAGAAGGCGGTGAGACCGAAGAAGTGCGCACGCACGTTCGCTCGCACGTGCGACCTAAATCGGGATTTAAAACTATCCAAGCAGGAATGGGGTGCTTGTCTTGCCAATGATTTCACTCGTAAGTTACATACATATCATTTCTTTTAATTAAGTGTTTATATTTTAATGTGCAATGGCATCGCGGGGGTTCCCGCATCTAATTTTTTAAATATTTTTCGATATAGTTACTCTTGCATACGGCTATTCATATATGCTCATTTACGTATATAAATAAATAAATAAATAAATATTTATAAATTAAAAGTTTTTAGAAGCTGAAACTTAAACCATTAACTATCTAAATAAAAGTACGCGTTGAAGAAAGATGAATTTTTTTTAAATCTATATAAAAATAATCCATGTATACACTTGTGATGGTGTCTACACAAATTGAAACATGTGGAGAAAAAATATGGAAAATTGTCTTTTCGAAAGATATAAAAGTAAAAAAAAAGATCAACAACACAACTAAACATATTATTTTATTTTTAGTAATCTTATAGTCAAACTTGAGTAATTTTAAGTCTTCTTTAAAATATTTTTTGATGTAGTAAAGTTTTCGAAAATAGAGAGAAATTTGAGCTGTAATCTTTTGACTATTTTTTAATACTGTAACTTGAAGCTAATAACGTACATCCACATATTTCTTAGATTTTAATATAATACTTTAATAACATATTTCAAGGAGAAAACAATCGACGCTGGGTCATGTCCCTTGTTAGTTCCTGTATTTATGCTGTCTCATATCGTTTATTGGCTGTGCCACTTACATAGATTTTTTTTTATTGGAAACCAAATTCTCACTCGTAGCGACTCTTTGACTTCCATAATAGACATAGACTATGTTTACATGAACACCCTTAATTAGATTTAATAACATCTGTAGTTAAAAACTAGCCAATATCACAATTATTCCATTCTTCACAGGAATGGTCATGATTGGCCCCAGTTTCATAATTACAGATATTATTAAACCCGATTAAGGGTTTAGGCCGTGTAAAGATAGTCATAGACTAAAGGCTAAAAAAAAAAACGTAAATGAATCGACAAGTCAAAATACTATTGACAATCATTAAACTTAACAATTTGATGAACAAGATTTGATTTTACAATTCGGACATTACCACCATAATATTTTTTACCTTATACTTTAATAATTTATATTTTATATGCGCTACCATTTATGTATGTAATATTTATTATATATTTAATCAATTTTCTTTGTACCGAAAAGGACCTGAACCGTAGGTCGAAACGTACATATATACGCTTCACACTATTCATTTCTTGAGATTTTTGAATTTTTTGAGTGTCACGGCCTTTATACATAGTCTGCGTTTTTGTTATTTACCGCGAATACTGAAAATTTTTATAGTTTACGTTACGTTTTCAGTATTTCAGTGCAGTGAAAACGAAACGGGATTGATTAAAAAGAATAAATTTTTGCATACATGCAGCATGTTTTCAGCATTCTGATTTTGAACGAGATTCGAATTAAAGTGTGTAAAAAGATGATATTAATTGTGTGCAACTTTTTTCAATGACTATTTTTCAAAGATACGTAAGTGCATTAAAAAGGTGAACAATATACATATACAATACAATATGTATATTTGTGTGTCCAGGATTCTGAAGTTTATTCAGTAAAGCCATTGTTAGTGAGAAGAATCCACTTTACAAACTGTTTTCTATTTATAATATACCTCTATAACTATACAGGAAGCTGACTTTATCTTTTAAAACATTCACATTTAAACTTTTTTTATTTTACTAATTGGTTTTCGTGCCCTCCTCTTCTCCGGTTATATTCGAGTGGTCCAAACAGTGGGAGGGAGGGGGGAGTGCGGTAGAGAAACATCGAAAAATCACATTTATAGGAACACTTAGGATGTTATTCCCTCTTATCCATTCTGTACATTTGATTTTGAAGTTAAACCAAACTGAGCAGAAAGAAAGGATAATTCTCGTTATTTCTCTGATGAGTGTAATCAGACGGAGGAGGAATGTCATTTCGGCATCTAAATCGCGGCTTAAATTAACGATGATACCGCCGTCTGCAACAGGATGTCACGCCGCCCGGTCACGCGTGTCAAGGACCATATGTATGTATAACTGTTGTGCCGACTAGCTTAACATTCGTGAATCCTGCCGGAAGTTGCCTACACAAATGCACGCGTGCGACCGGCTGCTAAGGAATTGAAGTAATTGACCTCATGTACGAGCTAAATTCTCGCCCATGCGTCATGACGACAATGATTATTTGCTATTTATGATACATACTGTCTAATAACGAGTATAAACTGCTGCATAAATTTTTCTGTGTTATTTCGCAATGAGCTAGTCAAGTAGTATAAACCAAGTCCGCGTTTGTAGCATTTAAACTTACAATTTTTTAAATTGAACTTAAAAATAATAATTAAATGTAGGTGCATTACGTGCAGAATTTTAATATTCAACCATATTGTACCATAATATTTTCTGCAGTCGAATATATACATATGAAATTCCCTTTGCTTGCTAAAGCCATCATTGTTCGCCTGTTGGGTGTTACTCTAAAGTAAGAAACTGTCTTGCAATGCTTCAATGAGAAAACAAATATGAAAATCACTTCCTCTTTTCTGAATGGTATATTGTATGATTTTTTTTACATATTATGATTCCTCTAATTATTCTACATATAAAAGTATCAAAAGATAGGAGATATGAAAAAAATACGTGATATATATATATATATATATATATATATATATAAAATAAGATAAAAAGTCAATATAGTTTACGAGATATTAAAATAGCTATTTTTTTCTGACACATATATTGACATGAAATATTAAATATCTCGTAAAACTATTAATATTTTGATAATTGTACCTTAATACTTTTATGAATTGAATGAGATGAATCAAAATTATTATAATAGTTCGGTGTCCCCACCTAGAAAGAAAACAACTTGACTAGAATACGTCCTCCTCAAAATCGTTCTATTTTTATTTAAAATATTTGTTATCAAAATTACTAAAAATTTCGTATTATAAAAATAAGCGAATATTCAAGATGTTCACATTAAGTGGATCATCTTATATATACAAAATATATCTATATTATAAGTACCGATTGGCTGACATGAATGATATCATAGTTATTATATTTACGTTTGTTTTTTCTTATTGTTGAATCTTGCAGATGAGCGTATCGATCCGTCCTTTTGAGATCCAAAGGACGGATTAAGTCGTAGCTTTGCACCCTTTATCGATCAAAGCGCGCTGCATCCACTTCTTTTTTTGCAAAAATCTATTTCCAATGACGTAATTCTTCAAAGTTCAACATTATATTAAAACTTATCATTTTTAACAACGATTTTGTTTTTTCATATTTTAATGTATGAATCATGGACTATAAATACGACAAATACTCTATTTCATCACATATAATTTATTATCTTATTATATTCTTTGCCTCTCAAATATATATATAACGTACTCTATTTCAACGCTACTATAGTGGTTTCCTTGTCCTTAAAATTTAAATATGTAGAAAAAGTAAACTTGTAACAAATTTATATATTTTCTATAGTTTTAAAAGGTAGCCCAGCCATTGGCAGTCCTATTCAATCTCTACCGTTTAATGATGATAATTCCGACACTAAGGAAGAAAGCGATGGTAAGTTCCATAATTTGTCGTTATAATACGGGTGTATGTTTTAGTTTTTTGGAAAATACGAATACGGATATATTGAAAAAATAATCTATAGCCATACCTCAAGTATTGAGTAAAATAATTTCAACTGTTGTAAAGGTAAAATTATAATTAAAAATAAATATAACTAAAAAATATATATATGTATAATATATATATATATTTAGTTACATTACCTAAACGTTTAGTTAAAATTATTTCACTCAATATTCTGCAATTGCGGTAGTTATAATTAGACACTTTTATCAATGTATATCTTGATAACTAAAAAGAGAAAATAATTTTGATTGTTATTTAAAAAATGTTTAAGGCAACATTTGTCTGTAATGCAATCTTTAAAAAAAAACATACTGGTTTTTATTATAAAAAGATGCAGAAAATAAATTTAAAATATGTGATCATGCATATATATAAGATAATGTAAATAGAAATATAAGACATAGGCGTATATAGATGAAAGAAGATTTTTATAGATTTTTATATCCTTGTATAGTACGTAACGTTAATTTTTTTTATTCTTGTCAGATAAGCCATATACAATCCAGTATATTCTTTTGCAGATTTCTACAAACGAAATTGACCATATTTGTTTATTTCTTTTTCTTTTACATTACAGCAAATGATTGTATATCGGATAGAACATCAGTGTTGGAAGATCAGAAGCGAGCAAATTTGTACGTTCCGCAATGCATGTCCGATGGAAGGTATAATCGAGTACAATGCTATTCAGGTTATTGTTGGTGTGTGTATCAGGATACAGGTAAGCCAATACCAGGGACATCCTCGAACAATGGCACACCGAATTGTAATCCAGTTCCGACTCCTAGTAGACCTATGAAAGGTAATTAAAATAAGTTTTTTTTTTCTTGAAAATTATTATACACCTGTTGTGTGCATGTATTATTATAAATTTCAAATCAAATAATTCTTTAACATTTATAGGATGTCCAGATTTAAAAAAACAATTATTCCTTCGAGATTTGATGACTCTCATGCAAGAAAAAATGGAAGCTTCCAACAAGCTGGAAGCTGATTTTAATGAAACTACCGTTAAATGGCAGGTTTCTAAAGAGGAAAGAATAGCAACTTGGCATTTTGTAATGCTTGACAAGAATAAAAATAAGGTATTCGACGGAAGACAATCGTATTTTTCTATCATTATCTATTAAAGGAGATATATTACACATACATATAATAAATTTATGTGTAACGTGTGATATTTATATTCAGAGTTTAACATAAAGACGCTAGTAAAATTGTTTAAATAATTTAATCGCATATACACACACACACATATATATATATATATGTATAACATTTTGAAAAATATGTGTAAAGAAGAGATTTCTCTTTTTCCTAGATTCTGTAGCTTATTGCAGGTTTCCTAATTGAAATAAAAGTTTCCTGATTACTTTCTCTACGCTTTATATTCTATTGCGCGTGATATACATATATATATGTGCGCGCGTGTGTGTGTGTGTGTGTGTGTAACATACATGTATGTATATATAGGTTTTAGAAAAAAAAGAATGGAAAAGTTTTCGGACAATGATAGCGAATAACAAACAACTCCGAAGATGTGGTAAAAAATTACCAAGATATTGTGACATCAACAACGATCGAAGAATCAGTATGACAGAATGGCTGAGTTGTCTCAATGCTCAGCGTCCAACAATAGGTAATATATAACATTATACATATATATATATATATATCTTATTTTTTACTTTTGTTTTATATATAAGTATAACGTAAAGTTTTAATGGACATTTCAGCTAACAATCCAGAGAAACCGTTAACTACACCGAAAAGAATAGGTCCAAATCCACTAGATCAATTTCTCAATGATGATGACTAGCATATTATGTGATAATTTGTGTTCGCTATCTCAGAGACATTCATCTTTTTTTTTTGTCATTAAGCATTAAAATAGGTACTGGAATTTTTAGAATCACTGTGAGCCATCTTTTCAATGTAACAACATTTAATTTTTTAGCATTTTATTAACTTTCGAGAATTTAAATTTTAACAATTCTCGCAAATTCTTATATTTAACATTCTTAAAATTTTTTTAATTTCCAGTTTAAAAATAATTACATGTTTTTATCATTTGAGTAACACCGCTTATTTGTCTATTCCTGAATGTTGGTATTTCGCAAAATACGCAGGCAAAATTCGCAGGCAATTTTCTCATATTGGTAATTGTAAACACTGTATAAGTTCAGTAGATACTCTTGTGTATCACCTAGTCCATAAAAGTAATCCTTTAAATAATTAATAAGCTATCCTATACCGAAAACAAATTCAATATAGAAAAAGATCTTCAATAAAATAATTTTTGTAGCAATTTTCTCAATATTGAACTTTTATCACATCTATATCTTTATCCATTTCCTCTTTAATCATGAAAGTCATTTAATCAAGCGTTTACATATTTCTATAGTTTATGAAAGCTAAAGATTAAGCTCGTAATTCAGAAAAGTATCTAATGTACTTTACTCTTATAAATAGGTAGATATGTGTATATATTCTTTTATGGACGTATGATACTTTCTGCAATCTACATCGAGATAGTTTTTAAAAATAAACATAAAGAAGAATATTTGCTACATGTGTCACAGAGATGGCATGAATAGGAATCGTGGCACAAAACGTCCAACGTTTGAAAAAATATAAACCTAATTTGTGCGTCGGTGTATTTTCATATATACATGTTGAGCACACAAAAATATTCTTTCATTTATATACATCTTTCACACATAATTTTTACAGAGTCTGGATGATATTTCTCTTATACAATTATAATATATCTATTCTTTTTTATCACAAACAATAAACATGGGTCATATTCAAAATAGATGTCCATAATTGTGTAATTTATGGATGGTTACAATTGCCCTTTGAGTTTAGTCCATTTTTCTGGCACCTCGCGTTCTCCATGCAATTAGCAGATTCCAAGAAAAATACAAAGAGAAACAGTGTACTTGCGAAGCTAAAAGAATAAAAGCGTACCAAAGTACGCCATATGGTAGACTCTAAAAAGTAAAATAATAAAAGTATAATTATCTTATATTTAAGAACAAAATGCAAGAAATATGAAATTTATTTTTTCAAAAATAAATCTTGCAATATAATATCAGCACATTTTAACAAAAAGTTTAATTAAGAAAATTTAATGACATTTAAAATAAAAAACAAACATACCTGCCACAAATGAATGTCCTCAGATTTGCCTACAGTCAGGTATGTCCAGACATCCTTAAAATAATAGACTATAGCATAACCTAATGGCCCATAACCTAACAGGACAATACCTATCATGTATTTTTGCAGTGTTTTAATCCTATTCCTTTTAATCGCAGAAAGAGCGAGAAAAGATAATAACAAACTAATACACCATATATACTCCCACCATAATGGCTGAAATAGAAGAAGAAATAAATAAACATTAGATGATTAAAAAGTCAACATATCATATCTATATTCAATATTATTAATTTACATGTGACATACACTATAAAGAAAAGGACAAAAGAAAGTACATGTTTTATCTACGTTAGATTTACCAGATTAATCTACAAAGATATTTCTTATTAAAGTTTCATATTGTCTTCTTGTAAATAATTATGCTTAAAATATAGCCACAATTATAAACAATAATTGTATTAAATGTTAAGATATCATTATATTATACCTGTGGTACTTGTAACTCCTCAATTTCCAAAATAAATATATCCATACGGTCTAATATATCTGCAGACAGTTTGGCAAGCATGACGAAAAATAACAGATAGTGAAAAAATATACAATACTTCAGTCTTGATTTGTTAGTCGCACTGGAAACAAGTATATTTTTATAAATTTTAATGAAAATGTATGATACACGTTTTAATATACACGTATGCGTGATATAAATTAATAATATAGCGTTTACGCTACATATATATATATATATATATATATATATATATATACATATAAAGATATATATAGTTGTTGAAATAGGTACCAAACGTAAATTGATATTATATAGTATTATTAGATGAATGAAAATCATCTAAAAGTAATAAAGTTTTATGTTTCTTTCGAATTCTCACCTGACTTGGTAGTGTGTCGCGATTTTCTGTCGGTGACTATAATCGCTCCCATCTGTTCCCAGAGCCTGGGAAAGCGTAACTTTCGAGGCCATAATCGGTAAGGCGTATCAGTCTCTTCTTTAAATGGACACGAGATTCATTCGCGAACGGAGAAATAAAATCCAAGGCAATTTATTAGCAGTGGTTCATCAACGAGTATTTATAACTATTTTTAAACTTCACGCAGCCAGATGGGAAACAGAGTGGCTTCGTCACGGGCTCGTTGGCCTAGACCCTCCGGCCCACGGTGGTGATTCCGGAACTGTCCGGAGTACCTCAAAGTACCCAGGGTAATGTAATCTGGTGTATGTCAGAGAATTGAGAATAACAGGGAACGCGCGATAGCTTAAAGTAAACACCAGAGCACCATAGCAAAAGTGTCAATTTCCCGACCGCCGACACCGCTGTGGATTCGTACTGCTCGTGCAACCGGTGCAACCAAGTTACCAAAGTGCAACTTGGTTACCGAAGGAGTCTTAAGGGTGCGCTAAGCGCCTCCTCTACTTTTGTCTACTTCCTCCACCCGTCCGCTACTTCGCTATCGCGTTCAACGTACGTATATAAGATGAAAATTGTATAAAATCCGGAGCATTGTTTGGCGAGCGCTGCGAGACGGCGTATCCATATTTACTACTGTTTACTGCTATTTACGGAGAGAGGCTCGACATAAAAGTCGGTGTAATTTGTCGCGAGTCGAGAGTCGTAGTGTGGAAGTGGGACAAGATGTAAGAACTTGTGTTTTTCTTATGTTGCAGAGAAATTTGATCGGTCAGGGTGCGCGCGCATTAACGTTCTGCGTGTGTACTTACGGTGCATACACCGCGGTGGATAAGAAACAAGTATGAATTGGTATAAATTACTACAGATATGTATTACCACCGACATAAACTTTACTTTTACATTCTTTTCAAGTGTCGAATTATATAATTATTAATTTGGGAAAAATATTTATATTACGTTTTATACATTCTCATTACTGTAGGTCACAAAATACTTGAACAATATTTGATTCAATTATAAACTTTATTTATCGATTCGTAACAGCTGTGTAGATTTCTCCAAAGATACGTACTTCAGACACCTGTTTCTTCATTTTCATTCGCGTTGGAATTTATGTACAGATATTATACTTTCTTTAATCTTATCTCAGCAAATATCAATCAACGATAATTACATAACTGTTATAGTTATAATTGCCTAATGTTTAATACTATAATGTTACACTATATTACAGTTATATTGCTGAATGGGAAATTATAACAATTGTGTTGTGTATATATATACAGTTGATTGATATTTGTTGGGATCGTGTGTGTGTGTTTGTGTATGCGTGCGTGGGTGCGTGCGTGTGTGTGTGTGTGTGTGTACAATTAGTCTGTCTTCATTAATGTCCACCAATAGCATCTATAAAAGTTGTCAAGATGCACAAATATCTCTATCGCTTTACATAGAAAAGAACTCGAGCTGCTCTCAATAGTGCGTCGCAACTAATTTTTCGCGGGCACATATTTTATAAAGCTACCTATTCTCCGATACAAGTTTACATCGAGTAATGGCTGGAAAACATCATAATTGATGAATCAAATGTATATGTTCCTGGAAAATGCCCTTTCCTTTATAAATGCTTCGACAAGTGACAGATATCTTTCGAGACAAACAACTTGTTTTACGTTGGAAGGAAAGGGAATGTAATCAGGTACACATTTTGAATGTACAAACAGCGTATTGGAATCCTGTGTCAATCGGTCGCAGTTATTACTGACTGCGCGTCTAATAAACTCTCACTTAGAAGGATTGAGCTATTCATAATCGGCGCACTTACAGTGTTCCCTGACCTATTGTTACTGAAGGGATAAAAGCTATCGATATTTGTATGAACAGAACAGATACCGACCTTGTCTATCGGGGAAACACAGCTTTCGTTTATTCCAAGTTGATTTATGTCGTTTTGGAGTAATCTAATGTAAAGTTCAATATGTCTTTGTCCGCCGTTACGAATCTCGAGTGTCGGTATCCAACGAAAATAGCATTGCGTCCAAAGCTCGAGACTAGAAACCGCATACAAAGGCTTAATAATCGTTTTGTTTTCCGTTTTTATCTTGTCGGTGAAACTACAGGGAATAAATAAAGGATTATAAAACAACAAGATGTCTTGATCGTTGAATTGTTCACGCCAGTCCCAAACGCTACGAAGTACAAGAGGTGTGTTGGGATCCTGAAAAGTCCAAGTTATGTAACGCTTGTAAGCTTATTAACTACCGAGGTTACAGAAGAGACCTCAAGTAAAATTTATTATTATTACCATAGCTGCCACTGCTCGATCTCTCTCACAATTGAAAATAAAAGTATCGAAAATGGAAACATGTGCCGCGTCCCATAGTGTGGTCAAGTACGTTTCCGTAAATTCAAATTCTGTTGGATATTGTTGACACAATTGCCACACACAGTCGAGGTATAAGAGAAACAATGGAGACTGTACACAATCAAATCAAGATAATTTGCCTTTGCTAGTATCCCAGGTGTTTTTTCTTTTTTTTTTTTAGTGCCATTTTTAAGTGCTTGCCATGCGTACCTTTTCTGAATTAGCTTTCACGATGTGGCCTAATCTATCACAAAACGGATGGCCACCAGCGACCCATTCCTTTTGTAATAACGATTGAAAGCCTGCTATAGTACGAAAGTGATGATCCAGCATCAGTTGCGCTAAACTCGATATAACGCAGCACAAGTCTCTAGCAGCACCTTCTAAAAACGATTCTCGTTTATGACACATGTCGACTTTGATAAACTCTCGACTTTTCCATTCCACACGATAACGTCAATCGTAAAGTCGATTGCTTGTGTTAAAAGATTCCTTTACGTCCGCTACATTACGTCTGAACAACTACCTTGTAAGATGACGGAAATTCCTAAATTAAGACGGTCGCAGACTTCAACTGTCTTTTGTAGGCAATACGATATGTATTTAAGCCATTTTGTATTTTCTAATAATGAATAAAAATTATTATCTTGAATCCAGAATTGTCTGATGTTTTCTGAAATAAATATATACATTTTCCTTTGTTTTGCAATCTAGATACTTGCAAGTATCGGTATTAGTATGACACGTGTATGTAGATAAATAAAGACTTACCTGGTGTACATAAGTTAATAAATTTGGTGAAACTTGCTGCTATTAGCTTTACATTAATTTCTTTATTCAATTCGATGACAACCGGCGGTATCTTTTGAGGATGGCTTTTACGAACATTTTCAAACATAATATTCTCCTGCATCCTCTCTGCAATCGTTGGTAATAATTCAGACATTTTTACTAACGCCGCACCATGGACACTCGTCCAGGACCATACCGGTGGTCTATTACCTTGAAAATGTCTAGCTGCATCTGTCAACTGACTGTCTGTCACAGACGCAGGTACTACTACGTATTGCGATAAACTGCAAACAGATATGTGATAACGGAATTAAAATTCGGTTTGATGAATTTGTTTCAAACGTGCACACGTATTATAATTGCATTAATTAGGTATATAAATTATATAAATGCACAATGAGCAAGTTACCTGGGACAAAGTTGAAATTTAGCGTTAACCATGGATAATCTCCAACCTTTCCTTATTTCGTCACTACACAATGCTCTTTTCAATTCGTTTTGCCAGTCTGAAATATCCCGAAATAGTTGTACATTTTTGTCAAGACTACTGTAGTAAGCCTCTCTGTAATTAGACATTTAATACAAACATTGATTTAAAGTGTGTATACGCACTATGCACATATATTGTTTATTCTGAGGAGAGGGGTACACCTTTAACAACGTAACTTTAACATTGTAATGTTACATTTTCTTCCAAATATAATACTAACTTGTAATCGTAGGCAAACAACAGTTGGTGTCTGCTAGGAAAAGCATGATGTAACAGCGCAGTCAGAAGATTTTTACCGTGCCCAAGAGGTGAAAACTTGAAAGAAAACGACCATGTTCTGAGATTCTGAAATTCATAATGTAATACTTATAATTTTTCTTCATTACAAACGTTTATAGTTTGTATACAACAAAGTTAGAATTTTTGATTTTTAAGTGATCATGTTATAGTACTCTGTGACACCTAAGCCAAAGAACCGATTTTCGACATCCATTCTCCTATTATAGAGTGTCTTAATATCAATACACACAAGATGGAAAACTTACTCTGCAGATGATAAATATTCCTTTTACTTTCGATGGTACCGTATTACCAGGAACTAATTTTCTTTTCTTATCTCCTATCATAATGTAAATTTCATCAATATTTGTCAAACAGGTATCTGTATACCCATACAAATGGTTTTGTTGGCGAGTAATGTTCTGTAACATAGATTCGTGTCTAAAAATTGGTTTACACTTCAATAAACAAACCAACGATTGTAAAGTTACATGCCTACACATACATACCTCTCCATTGGAATCACCACTGGTGACAAAGGTAAGTTTGAAATTGGTTACTGACAAAACACCAGATATGCCTTGTTTTAGATCACTAACGGGTAAAAACATAAGAACACTCTGCGCCTCGGCAATAAGAACTTCTCCTGGCAATAATTTTATGTTATTTTCAACCAATGAATTACGTCGGCTGGAATTGAAGGTCTACAAGAAGGTTATGTTCATTAGCATCTAAACATTCAGATATGCTTTTCCAGTTTAGTTGAATTAGAGTTTAGGTTACATAACAACGCGTAGATTAATTAAATGCGAAAATGTTTACACAGGCTTAAATCAGTTGACAATTACCTGCAGCTCGTGCTCCTCTAATCCTACGTAACTAATAAAGTTGTTGCTACTTTTGTTTTCCATGATGGACAGTCGATTTGCAAAAAAACAAAATTTGCAGGTTTATTATACTATTCCTGCAAAGTAGAAACAAGCGCGCAAATGATACAACGCTTCGTTCAATGTTCCTCTCGCATAGTTGAATTCAGAATCCAGTTGACAACTTTTACAGGGCACGATATCGTTCCTAGCAGCTAGAAATTCAAACTCCACTTAATACGGGCGGTACTGTAATATATTTTATATATATATATATATACACAGTATCTTCATTAATCGGATATCTAAACCGAGACGAAAAGTGAGACTATTGCATGGGCGTCGCCATGTTGAAAATTAGATACTAGCAAAGTAGAGAATAGAGAAGTAGCATGAAGCCATGAAGTAGCGTTTAATAGCATCTACTGTACTTGGTTGGAATGCACTAGTGTGCACTGGTGCGCTTATTCTCCTCGAACTCGACTGTAATTGGTTAATTTCTTACAACCTAATTGGCTCCAGCACACTGGACGCGGAAACGCTTGCCGCGCGGCAAAATGTGACGCGGTAGCCAATCAGCTTACAGCTCCTAACATGCTCATTGGTCGCCAGTGTGCTGGTGTCTAGTAACTTTTCTCTGCTTTACCAATGAAGTTATATTATTTTTAAATTGGCCAATCAGAGTGTGCAATCGGAATTGTAAGCAATCGCAACCTTCCCTCCTGCAAAAACTACTTGTCAAACGCAATTTTATAAAAGAAAAAAATTATTTCTTTTAGCATAAAGCATCACGTCTTGTATTTCGTGGGCACGAATTTGAAATACTCGTATATACGTATGTAAAGAGTGACTTAATTTGTGGGACATGGAAATATATTCACAAATAATAGACGTGATATAAATTATGGAGAAATAATATTGATAAAAAAATATTTAGATACAGAAACATTATACATAACGAATTTACGAAAGTTCAATAAGCAATTATATTAACATATTTCTTTTTAAACTAATTTAATAAATACATTTCTTTTTATTAGAAAGAATATAATATTCGACACTTTTTTTATGCGCGCTCGGCGTATACTTTTTCTCTTTTTTAGGAGATATCGCAGCGATGTTAAAATGAGGAATTACACGATGGATATGGGCTCTTTTTTATTTTTATTAATATAGTTATTCTACACAGAAAAGTTAACTTGTTTTCGAATGAATAAAATAAAATATATAGTATACACATCTTACTACCTTGCTTTTTCTTGGTAGCCTCACACGAGAGAAAAAATATGACAAACGATATAAATACTACAAAATCTACAGACACAAAAGTTTGGCGCCCTATAGCGAGATACTACATACATAATGTTTGGTCTCCTTTCTTGCTAATAGTAGCTCACACGCGATAATTTACAATAAAGTACAACTTTTATTCAAAGCGCAAATAATATTTCGCTATTCGTTTTTAATAAATATTGCTAATAATATACGTGTATTGTTATAAATAATAAGTGTTTCGTGTGTATGTGTGTGTGTTGCGCGAGAGGGACAGAGCAGCGAAGGATAGGGTGAGGGAGAAGATTGTTTGCAAAGTGATATGGATAATATATATAATTTTACTGTTATACGCTGACAGAGATAAATAATTTAAAATGCACATTATTTTATTTTCGACCCTCTATAACCCAATTATTACATTACAAAATTTTGTAACGTGCTCGTTTGATATTATTTGTAGCATTATTATTATTATTATTGATATCTGCCGAAACAATCTGTGCGGAAGGGGAAGATCGATATCCGGAGGAATGTTTATCGGCATTGTGTAATTTTTTTAATTTCTCACATGTGCTGCTGTCTTGTTTAATAAAATAGTGTTCTACTGAAATGAATTAAAATTATAATTACTTGAAACAATTACACTGGGTTATATAGAGTTAAATCGATGACTGCCTGCTGTATGTAAAAAATGCTAGTCACATTCGTGCAATCTGTATATGTAATAATAATTAATACAGTATGTAATTTGTTTTTGCGCGTAAAATGCCATGTATCTCGATATTTGACAAAAACAATATACATATCTAACAATAGTCTCATTTTTACATATAAAATGATAAACCGAATCAATTCTTTTAGTAGCCCTTTGAGAGTATGTCGATATAAATATAACGATAGGCTCGTAAATTAATCGGGGTCACTGGGAATATATATCTTATTATTAAATAGATTCGAGAAATCGAGATAGACCGAATTCGAGTTATTTACAAAGATATGAAGTCAATGCTATATACAGGAATGACAATTCCTTTCGTGTGATGCATCGATCGCTAAATCTGACCAAAAAATGACGACACAACAAAGTATGAACAGTCGATATCTCTCTTCTTAAAACCCTTAAGTAACAATAACGGAAGATAGGCGGATTATTCTATTGATAAGTACAGTGACACGTCCATTTCGTACGTATATTATCCTTCAATTGCGATTGTAGTCAGTACTAAACTTTATTTCATTTGCGTTTAGCGTTTTAGCATTATGGGAAATGATGCGTTATATATACGGTACTATCCTTTTATGATGATTAATCTCCAAGTATTATAACGTCTCTTCCGACCATGTTTAGAATAAGGCTATCAAGTTTACTGTAGCCATTGATAGTAATTTGTATTTGCAAAGTGTATCTAGGAAGCATACATGTACATGTATATATACATACACACGCGCGCGCACACACAACACACACAACACACACATACACACACACACACACACACACACACACACACACACACAAGCACGCACGCACACATAAGAGCGTGTTTAAGAGATTATAGGACTTTTGTGCATGGAAAGATACACTTCAATAAAATGCTTACCGTTGAGGATTAAGGATACATAGAAAAATAACTTTATATATAAACACAATTTGTAGAGTTTTTGTAAGAAAATAACCGATAAAATTAAAAAAAAGTGATTTTATTAAGTTATTAAAAAATTTTTTATTAAAAGTTATTAAATTTTTTTGTCACGATGTCTTATAAACAGAAATATATACCTATAAATTGTATGCTACAAGTTTAATCAAGTTACCATTTATAAAGAGAATGCCGTTGAAATTAAAAAAAAAAGAAGAATCTGATATATGTACGTGATTTTCATCAAAAAGAAAAATTTTTTTCAATTCTTTGTGATAAAATTATGTTTCGGCAACTCTTTGTTTGACATTTTCTCACAAAATCTTTTAAAAATTACGCCTACAAAAATTTTGTTTATGTATTTTTAATCTTCAAATAACAATAAACATTTTACAACAAGTTGTTTTTTCCGTACGTAAAAGTTCTACAATTGAGTATATAATCGCGCGTCATCTTTTTACTTGTATTCTTATTCAACGTGCTTGTGCATCACCCAACTTTCTAATTTCGAATAATTTTACTTCTCACGAATTTAAAAGTTGGAAAGAGGCGGAGGAGAGAGAGAGATGAGAGAGAGAGAGAGAGAGAGAGAGAGAGAGAGAGAGAGAGAGAGGAAGAAAGGAGGGAGGGAGAGATTAGGTGAAAGGGAGGACAGCAATGAACGTAAAATTACTATCAGCAGTTTGTTCGAGTCTCTTGATCGTAATGTTTTACCATACTTAAGCTACTGGCATAGAATCCTGAGACAGTTGTCTTGTACCAACTTTTATGGTTTTCTATAGCTGTTTTCTTTTTTTCCTCTTTTAATAAACACGTGTAATTGTATACCTCCTTTCTTAAATTTTAAAACATACACAACACAGTTTGCGTTTCAAAGCGTGTTTAAAATAATTGAAATTTCGACAATTTAAGTCCTTTTGTTTCTTCTTAAATAACTACAGCTATAAAAGAAGAATTGATAATAACGATATAAATTGTTAATTACAAAAACGAGTAATATATTCGTTTGAAATAAATTAGTTCCATTTGGTCATACGTCTTGCATACTGGCACTTTGCCCACTCGTTACACATTACAAAAGTAACGAAAGCGCGTGTCGTAGTTTCGTAATATACACGTTTAAAACCTAATTCGCATGTATTAATTTACAAAAGAGAAAAATTACTTCGAACGTCCTGATCCAATGGCAATATATGTATAATATTTCTCCGTCGCTTTTTCATTGTTCCATTTGAAAGTTTTATCCTTCATTTCTTGATACATTGCACTTAAACGTATTTATGTATGTGTAGTTTATTATACGTCTAATAATTGCCACAGGTTGTAATACGTTCTTTCCCCTATTTTTAACTAGTGTTTTCAAACATGATCCGCGCTAAGATTCTATTAATTGATGATTATCCTTCGATTCAAGATTGAATGTCAAAAGACAGTATTTTCTTGTTCTATTTTTCAGTTGGGGTACACACGCGATATATACACGATACATATTTCTGCCGCATATTCTTGACACGACGACATCACATATGCCTAGAGCACATACAAATGAGTGCCAACGTCTTTAACGTTCTTAACAACTACTTATTATCAGCGGGAGCTCGTGACACGATCATTCTAATATTCACACGTCGCGGATAATATCATGCACATTAGTGCGTATGACGCGATAGAAAACAGTTAATCATAAGGCATCGAATCGATTCGCTCTCCGTCTAATTCGTTACCTCGTTAAACCGGGGATAATTGCGCAGAACGCGATTGAGGCTGCTTACAACTTATTACGTTACAAAAGTAAGAAAGCGGTAATGTAAGTGATACACGCTTGAATTTTTTCTGACTCGATTGTTTTCACTTGATTTTGTGTATGTGTGTGTGTGTGTGTGTGTGTGTGAGAGAGAGAGAACGCGATCTTCCACATGTGCATGGTAAAAAGAAAAAGAAAGGGAGACTCATTTCTTAGTGTTTGTGAGATTGTAAAAATCGCGCAATTATTCCTGGTGTAACGTTAGTTAAGTATACTTATGCGTTCGTAGCTACTAATTTTCGTCTAAAGTCGAAGGTATGTACGAGATACATTAAATTGTTAAAATTTTATTGCTAGTTAATTTGACTGAGATTCCAATTTTGTTGTACAAATTGTCAAATCATTCTCGTTAAAATAAAGAATGAAAACTATCGAAAGAAATAGATATCGCTTTATTTAAAAGCGAGCTTAACGATACATTGTTTCTCTCGTTTTTGCAAGTGTATAAAGTATTTACAATAATTTACCATTATATTAATAATAGACTTCTTTCTCCATTAGAAAAAAAGTGCATTATAAATTACATATAAACTCTTAAAAATCAGAAAATTATAGAAATGTACTAGTACATTTTTTTTGCGAAGAAAATTTGCTGCGGTTTATGTATATATGTATATATAAAATCACGCAGCGCGCTAGTGTATTACAAAATTGTCAAAAGCGCATGATCACGATACTTATTTGACTCATATACAACATCAAATATGTATAATTATATTGCACGAGATGGTAAGACAATACCGCGAAATATAACTTTCCATTTCAAAGATCAAACACAAGTACTGTGTATCTGTAAAGTACGTTTTTTTTTTTTTATAAATATATAACTATATATGTTAGGCTCGAATCTAAACTTAAATTTTTCGATTTATATCAAACAATGGAGCTTCGAAGATTAATAAGTTCGGATTCGATCGACAAGTCAACATAGTCAACGAGACGATTATCAAAATGCGTTCTCAACGATAGAAAGATAGATGAAGAATGAAGAAATATATAATAAAAATATAAGAGCTCGATATATATACATACATATATATGTATATATACTATAGGGACGCGTACAGGTATACATATGCATATGTATAATATGTATATATCAAATTGATCGTTTTCCTTAAATATGTACTAGATACATACCGGTTTATCTAAATCTTCGTAAAAGTTAAATAAATTTATGAATCATACGATGACGATCCATGATCATGGGCGGGACTCGGTGGCGTTGATGGATTTGAACTATTGTTCGAAGCTATAGAGTGTCTAGGGCTGCCTCCAGATGGATGTTCCTGCGTAAAGAACGTACATAGACAAATATACATTTTACACACGCATGTACAATATACGTATACATATATTTTGCTCGTACATTAATACATGTTTCACAATTACAAAATATGCTATTTACTTTTGGGAATTGAACGATGAGCATGTAGATAAATTGATAATTAGAGGCAAATTGGTCCTTTGTGTTGATAATAATTAATCATAAGTAATATATCTGTGTAAAATTAATAAATTACCTTGTTATGTAAAGATGCGATACTGCCGAGAGAGAGCGGAGTATGTGAACGCAAATGTAACGATTCAGAATCAATTTGGTCCACTGGAGTACGCGGTAAGGAAGGTGGCGTGGCAGTTGGTCGTGGTGGCGCAGGACCTCTTCGTGATGTTGTCGAACCTAAGTCATACATATTGCATCTGATTACATGCGATGCAAAAATTGAAAGATACGATTTCCACGCGTACAATCTCGTTTGTAACATAAGTATATAAGAAAAACAAATTTGTTAACATATGTTACGTATGCTTTATTATTTTATTAATTTACCGTTATGCGGTGAATATCCAGAGTTTCTAGAAATATGCGAGCTCAGGCGACGTGCGTCAGAAGGGGGATGCCTAGGAGGCAATGGTGCTGGTTTGTTCGGTGTTTGAAGCGTAGCGTCATATAACTATAAAAAAAAAAGTAAAATGGAAAGAGAGAGATCGCTATGTATTTATTTGGCTTGTTATAATTGTGTTAGGAGAAAATTGTTGTGACTTCTTCATGTGATTTATCGAAAATGCACATTACTTACTCTTTGCTGACTACTATGAAGATGAGAACTACTATGATGACTCGTGTGTTGTTGATCAGCGGTTTCTAATGTCGTAGGCAAATCTAATAAACGTTGTATCTACAATAAAAGAAAATGTATATGTAAAATAGTATGTTTTACGTATGCGAATGAACGTATATGAATGTACATAGTACTAACATTAGGAAATGTCAAAACGACTTTTCCGAATTCTGTTCTTTAAAACCTAACTCGTCTTGTCCACAATGTATTGTTTGCAAAAATTGTTTACAACAATAATTGTCATATACAAAATTTAAACTTTTTACATACCTGAATCCCATTTCCTGGACCCATATGACTAATATGATTGAAATTTGTCGGTGCAGAAATCATTTTCGAGCGTCTGTCTGTAGGACGAACAGCTCGATTGCCCTCTCGTAATGAAAATCTTCGTCGTGGCCTTGTCATTTGTCTACCACTCGCATCCAAGGGCATCAAATTTAATAATTCTCCTACAGCATAACGTGTTTATAATGTTAACCAATAACTAATCAATTCAACAACAGCCAATTAGCCCAAGCAAACGGGATATCAGCTTAGTTATATAATAAACATATATAATTTTATATGTAATATAGTGTCGTCTAGGTTCTTAGGCGGAAAGCATACTTACGCTGATGCAGATTGCTGAGATAAATAACATACGGCATATCATTTATTACGCAAGACGTAAGAGAACCTGAGATATTTAACGGTCGGGCTCGTTTCACATTAAGTGTTTGTAACCAGTCTCCAGATGTACAATCAAACACGTCGATATGAGTCTCGCTATACACCAACAGATATCCCTCGCAATAACCTGAAATTAAAAATCACAAATCGTAAAGTACGATGAGGATGAATCTACAAGTGAGATTAGCACTAAAATATTTCGACGATCAAACCGAACGTTAAGAATATATATAGTAACACGATAGAAGCACAATCAGATAAATATGTAACTCGTGATGCGAGCCTTGTACTTACTGACTGCTGTAGGAACTGCAGGATACATTATCTCTCGATCTCGGCTCTTTCTTCCCTGACTATCAACATATACTGCTAATGTATGGAAGACTAATAAGAATTCACCGCGTGTCAATTCTATGCAACGTAACGCATCCACGGCACTATAGGTGAGGAAACCCAAAAGCGTATTCTCAGCGTGGACCAAAGCTACGAAGTAGACAAGAGAGTTGGACAAAGGTTCTGATTACGATGTAAAATAAAATAGAGCGATAATACAAGGGATAAATTTATATTATACGTACAAATAGGATGATGATCTCCTAAAATGCTGTAAATAGAAAATCCTGATGGATAACCAACGCACAAGCGTCCTTCGGAGAGAATTTGTAAAGTTTGTGCGTGACATGGTAACATTAATTCACGTATGCGTTTATGCCTTGTTTTCGTACGTGTTATCTCATAGATGATAATTTGAGACGCGTTCTACAAAAAATAAATTGCACGATATTACATATGCATCTCGAAACACAGTAGTGTATTGTAAGTTATATATTGTATTATATATATTTGATTGTATGTTACTAATGGCGCGCCTTACTTGTTTCTTTATTGCAACGCATAAGCAATAATTAAGTGGATTCCGACGCACTACTCCAGTTGTTAATGTGATGCAGCCTTTAGTTTCTGCTACTTTAATCCATTCGACTTCATCTCCATCCAAGGCACGTACTGGAACCAGCCGTACATGACGTTGTTTTCCGCTCAGTACCACTATTAATTGCTCCTCCGTAACATACTCAAGAAGATATATTTTTTTTCCTTCTCCGACTCTCGCAATTTCTACAAATTTATTAAAATTAAA